>NW_010207514.1:11275-21415 GCF_000695765.1 Mesitornis unicolor
CAGATAACAAGTTTCCTTCTCTTACTTGCCTTCAGGGACTACTTCTAGTGGGCAGTAGTGTCCCCAGGCACCGCATACCAGTGCGATAACCTCTGCTCTATAATTTCTCACATGGGTTTCTGTGGCTGGCAAGCCCAGAAGGACTCAAACGCAGCCCTCCCCAGTTTCTGCTTGCAAAATTCTCTTGGGCTGTGATGAGAGCCTGGGGAGATGAGCTTGATGAATCTGACTCTGGAAGTTCTCAGAAAGCTGTTTGTTGTCACATTTGTATTTAAGATGATAAAATTGTTCTCAACTTCAATAGCGAAGCGGCTCTGGGGGTCAGCTTTCTCCTTTGCAGAGCTGTGAGGATCTTGAGGTGGTGCGCTGGGCTTTTGAGTTAGTAGCAGAGGAGGCTTTTTCGCTGGATCCACTCACCTTGCGTGGTCCCAAGAGCGCAGGAAAGCACTGGTACGTGTTACAAACCTTGATCCTGTTACAGTAACACTTTCCTTTCTCTTGCAGGTCTCAAGCAGCTGTTGAAACAAGGATCAGTGCAGAAGGTGTACAATGGATTGCAGGGATATTGATGTGTGGAAAAATTGGACTTAACTGAAAATGAAATGTCAGATTTGATTGCAGTCTTTTCTCCTGCCCGTTATCGAATGGAAAAGAGGGAGGGTGGGGCAATTTTGAGGTATATGTAACTTTTTTCCTTTGTAAATTGTGAAGTGCTCAGACGAGTTAGGGGAAATACTACCCTTTTCAGGACATAACTGGTGCTGCCTATCTTGTTCCATGTCCTGGAACAACAGAGACTCTTTGAGCAGAAAAAAAAATGGGGAAAGGAGATTTAAATTCCACACAGATTGGAATTTCTGGTTTTTAAATATATTTTGATGTGACTTTTCTTGACCATCTCATCATATTTTCATAGTTTCTCCTGCTTTTTATGGCCTTTGTGTCAGTCTCTTCTGAGTTTCTGTTGGTTTTGGGTTCTGTTTTTGTAATCCCAGCCCTTCTTCCCCTCCGTGTCTAGAGTGCGGTGTTGCTTCAGAGTCTGTTTCTGGTGCTGCTGGGAGGGGACTGGCAGGAGAGCCTTTATGGGCTACGTGAGTCCCCACATACAGTTGGGAAAAGCAGAGTAAAAGAGTCTGTAAGGCTCCTGTGGACTATTAACTACCAAGGAGTCCTCTTGTCCCAAAAGTTAATGCTTGGTTTTAAATTTGAAGTTGCAACACCTTAGTGTAAAGACTCCTCAGACAGGATTTAATAATGGGAGTGGCTCCCTGTGGTCTTGGTTCATCCTCGTTGCCCCCAGATGTAACCAACAGCTTGTTTGGAAACATTTGCTTACCTCCTGTGCCCTGTCCTCTGTGAGGACAGGTGAAGGTAACAGCACAGAAATAAAGATGTTTGAGTTGGAATGGCAAAAGCTCCCTGGTTATGTATCTCAGCAGCTGCAAGTCATTGCACTATCAGGGAATGGTCCCTGCAGTGATTTAAGCTTTGAGCTGCTGTAGAGGGGGGGAAACTAAGGCTGCTGCCACCAGCAAAAGCTCTGTAGCTGCTTTAGTTGAACTCAGGGCCTGGTAACCTGGGGGGGGTGGTTACCTGTGCTGCTCTGATCTGTCATGAAGACCCTTTAAGCATCCCTGTCAGAGGCGCTCATCTCCACGTGTTCTTCAGGAGCTGTAGCTAAACAATTTCTCAGCGATGGCTGTGTCCTGTGGAGATGCAGGCCGCAGGAGAAATGAGGCAGTTGTTTGCGTGGGACCATGTTCTCTGCTCCTTTCCTTTGGGCTTTTAGGGGTTGGAAAGTGGAATCCTTAGAGCTGCTGCCTTGTACCTCATACCCTGCCTGCAAAGTGAATGGCATCTATTTTTTTTCTACACAGAAGTGTTTGCTGGGGAGCAGCAGCAGGACACTCAAGGTCCTGGTTTTCTTGTTTGTTTGTTTTTCTTCGTTGTGAACTTTAAGTAGCTGAGATGAGAGGTGCGGAGCAGCCCTAGCCCAGCCCCTGTGCGCTGCCCTTGGTCTTGCAATGTCCCACCCAACCCCTCAGCTCCAGCGAGAGCTGACGCAGCGGAAGCAGCAGCACCGGGAAGGTTTCCTGTTGTGGATGCTTTTTACGTTTGCCTTGGCAGAGCAAAGCGGGGTCTTCGGGAACAGCTGAGAGAGGGGGGCAGTACAAACCTGGGATGCCAAACCCTTGGTCTCAGTGCTCGTCTTCCTCAAAAGCCGTAAGTGTAAACCATTAATCCCAGCTGAGGCACCCTGAGTGTCTCTCTGTTTGACCAGCTCTTTCAGACATCTGCCACTCTGCCCCCACTTCCTCCTTAGGGTAGATTTCTAAGAAACCTCGTATTTCAAATAAATTCTACTTCTGATATCCCTGTGCATGGGGGGCTGGTTCCTGTTCTTGCAGCCCCTCAAGGAACCAGTTGATTATTGCCTTTACCTGTAGCAATAAAGCCAAAAGGCCAGGACTTCACACCAAAGTCTCAGCTTCTCCCCAGGAGAGAGCTTGGCTGTGGTGTAACCTTTCCTACCTGCAGCCAGCAGCACGGTTATTTCAGGCATGAGGACTTGTTCCTGCTGCTGCTTTTCCTTTCCCTGCTAATTCTTTTCCTTCCTGTGGTTTGTTTGAGGTTTTTTTCACTGTGGGGCTGCACTCTGGGATGCTGGTGCTGTGTCAAACAGTAACAATAGCTGAAAAGCCCTGGCTTTGACCAGAGCGAGAAGAAAAACAGGGGGGAAAAAAGCCTCAAATTGTGCCAAGTGACCCTGCTTCCTTCCATCTTCCTTCCCCCCTGCTGTGGTGTGTGTGGAGCAGGGGTCCTCTACCTTGCCCACCCTCAGATAAAGCTTCCAGGGTTTCCGTGCTTTCTGTGCAGGCAAGGGCTTGCCAGGGTCTGGCTCAAACATTTCCCCTTGTTTTGGTCCCCTTGCCTGAGGAAAGTCGTGCCAATTCTGGGATGGTGGGGAGGCGTTTGTCCTCCGAGGACCCCAGGGTGTCTGGCCAGGGGCATGTGGCCCCTGTTTGGTGCCTGTGACATCCTGTGTCCCCTGTTTCAGTCACAATTCCCTGGTGTGAGTTGAGTCATGGCACACATGGACTCCTTTATCCTATATAAATGCTTCTTGGGAGGCTGGGTGTGCACATCACCTCTTGGTTTGGGACCAAGCAAGCATCCTGAAGATGTGGGCCTCTGAGCTGGGAGTTTTGTAATGCAGGGGCTTTAATTTCCAGCACCTTCTGTGCAATGCTGCTGTTCCCAAATAGAATCAAATTTAAAAATATAAAAATTTCCCAGTCCCCTTTTACCCTAAATCCTTGCACAAGTCAAGGATTGTTGAGTGTTTAGATGCAGGCGTGTTATGTTTTGCTAGAAGAATTGAACTTGTCCTTGAAAAGAGTTTCTAGAATTCCTTGCCCTTTAGAGAGGGGGGTGTTTAAATGAGCACATGGTCCTTGCCTGGCTAAAGCGGGATCCTGATTTCTTTCTGGAGTGGACAGTTTTGATCACCTCCGGAAGTTTCTGTTCCTCCAGGGCCTCACCGCAGGCTCGCTTTAAGGTGTCATCTCCTTTGTCAGCGCTACGTTACTGCCCTTTGGCTGGATCCCTCCCATCCCAGGAGAGGTGAAGAAGCTGATGGGGTGAGGGCTCCATAGCAGGGAGATGATGGAGTTGAAAACAGGGTTCAGCTCCACTTTTCCAGAAAGCGTTGTGCCACAACAGCCTTGTCCACTTCTCCTGTGCCTCAGCAGCCACGTTGCCCATCTCAAAGCAGACCTTGAGTCTGTGGGGCTGTGCGCAAGAGCTTCAGCATTGGGTATGTGGTCCTGGGGTGCCCAAGAGGGTGGTTTGTTCCTTGCAGAAGGCCATGGCTGTTTTCATTTCTTACCGCAGCAAGTGGCACCGCTTGGACAGAGCATCCCCGAGGCTGGGCAGGGGTGAGTGTGTTCCCAAACAGCGGATTCTTCTCCATGACAACTTCTTGACAAGTACAGCACAGGCAGACTTCTTGTTTTTTGGTTTGTGGTTTTTTTTTCCAAAGAGCTCGTTTTAAAGTACTTATCTATATCTAAACATTTCTTTCTGGGAAATGGGCAGTCTGTCGCTGAAGTCTTTAACACAATATGAGCCGTTGGGCTGACAAGAGGTGATGGAGCATCTCTCAAGGCATGGCTTGCTCAGACCAAAGCAGTCTCCAGGGAGAGGACAGCCCGGCTGGGACAGGGTGGGAGCTGTGGTGGGGGCGCAGGAGCCTCCTGCCACCTCGCCCCGCTCGGTGTTGACCGTGGCCAGCGGCCAGCTTTCCCCTCCCGTTTCCTCTGGCTCTGCCCACTGACCTGGGAAGTGCATGGAAAGGGAAGAGGGCAGCAATGGGTCCTGGGCACCCCTGTGAGGGGGTACTCATCAGCACTGCCCTTTCCCTTGCTGTTAAATGTTTCCAGGGACCTGTCTCTTCTTGTGCGGGAGTGGCCACTAGAAAGCAGTCACCAAACCCACCCCAACAGCCTCCACCCTCCAAAATTACATTTCCCAAAAAAAACCACCCATCCGTTGCTCAAGGAAGGCTGTATGTGTTGTGAATCCCCTCGCTCACCTTAAAAAGGATGTTGGCAAACTGGCAATACCAGAAACGAGAACATCTGGGGCTGTGGCAATGTGACCCTGAGGGGAATGCAGCAGAACGGAGCTTGTTTAGTCCAGAAAAGCCACAATGACACCAGCGCAGACGCCAACTGCGTCAGGTCTGTTTGTGAGGATAATCCCTCCTTCCTCTCCCTGGAGACCCAAATCTGGTGCTCCCCATTTTCACAAGGAGCACTGACACCATCAGCCCAACTTTTAGTTCTGTTTTCCCCACCCGAGCAGGCACAGGAGCCCATGGTGGTGCAGGACACAGCAGTTCTTGGCTGGGGCGCAGAGCCAAGGATGCCATGCGAGCGGCTGGAGGCTCCCAAAGGACACAGCAGGGACTTCATGTCCCTGCCCACCCCCTCCGAAGCACCCGTGGGTGAAGGGAAAAGCCGGTTCCTGGCGCATTGGCATGCTCTTACTCACTGGAGTGAGGTTCAAGGCTGTGGGTGTCTTATCTCAACCCTTATCCAAGGCAGCGATAGCAAAGCCCAGTGATGGAAACCATGAGGAGAGAGAGCAAAGGTTTGCCTGGCCGTTGGTGCAGACAACCAGGATGGTTTGATCTGGGAAGAAGCTGCATAGGAGCATTGGTTACAGCCTCCAAAGGTCTGGGTGCAGATTTGTTCACCCTTTTGCAGAAAGCAAACAAAAATACCCAAGGAGCAAATTTAAAAACAAGCCTGGGTTGAGAGGATACAGAATTAACAGTTGGTGCCTGTCCCAACCTGTGCTCAAGAGTGGAGGAAAAGCCAAATTTGAGAGAGGATCAGCAATGGATATGGCTACCAGAGAGATGGTATGTGTTGGAGCAGTGGTGGAACATGTCCCCAGCTTGCTGCTCCAGGACAAGTGTTGATAGCGCCATGATTTGGAGATTTGGGGGGTTTTGGGGTGAGAATGAGAAGTTCTGGGGCTGTGCTGGGGCCAGGGGGTAGATGCTATTGCCCATAACCCCTTGGCTCTTGGCCACCATGCCCAGGTCTTGGTAACCACCAGGGAGCTGGTGCCAGAATGGGATTGTGGCACCACTGACACAGTTTGGGTTGAGTCTTTTGGGGGGATCCCCGCTGCTGGGCACTGCTCCATCCCCTTGTGATCGCTGGTGGAGACCCAAGGTCAGTTCCTTTCTGGAGCGCTCTCCTGCTGTGAGCGACATGCACGGGAGGGCTGGGGCAGGAAAAAGGCTTTTTCCAGAGCTGTTTTAAGTGGAGACTTCCTCATCTGTCCAAAAGATTATGCATTTTGGAAGCAAAAAGCAAAACAAGCCCTATTGTCCCAGACCTCCCCAGTTTCTCCAGCCCAGGTCTCTCCTGGGCCGTCCCTGTCTGGTGGCACCTTCCCAGCCTCGGGCACTTCTTCAGAGACTGAGCGATGACGTTGACGTTCCTCGGCCTCGTTGTTTTGGATCCTCTGGCCTCTTGGCTGCCATTTCTCTTTCACAAAGAAGGGTGGGGAGCACCCCTGCCCCAGGAGCCTGAGGGGTGGCCAGTGGCCAGCGTGATGAGATGTGGTCTTTGGAGACCACCTCCTCCTCCATCGCTCCTTGAGGACAACCCCTATGTCCTCTTCCCATCCCCTTTCTGCCCTGTGGCTCTTTTCCCATCTTCTCCCTGCACCCTTGGAGCCACAGGAAAGGGAATTTAGAAAGAAACAAGCAGGAATTTAATTTAAAAGCTCCTTGCCCCTCCGCTGTCTCCTTTTTTTGGTGGCCTAAGCCAGCTCCTGGCTCATCCTCAACTTTTCCTGTCCCTGGGGCAGCGGAGATGAGCACAAGACGGGCGTTGTGCTCAAAATCTTACTATGGCTGTAAGGGAAATGCGGCCAGAAATTTATTATTGATACAACCAAGGTCTGAGCAGTTGAAGAGCAGTTTTTTAGCTCAGATCTTTGTGGAAAAGGAAAATACAGTGGTGGGCACTGTTGTGCAGCTCTGCCTTTCTCCAGCCTGGCCTTGGGGAGCAGTTTCTCACCTTGGGGTCCCTAGCCCATGGTTCCTGTGTCCCCCTAGGATACCCATCCTCATGGGAGAGCGGTAACCATGGTCACTGGCTCAGAAAACCCAACCTTGGTGTCTCAGACAATGAGGAAATAAAAAAGAAATGAAGCGTCGCTGCTTAGTTGTTTGAAAAATCTCTTAATTGCATCAAACTGAAGCTGCAGGCGGGTTGGAACGAGCTCAGCTCTCCAGAGGCTTTGCAAACTCAGTGCATGGCCTGAGGTCTAACGCAGGGGCTGGTAATGCTGAGGAGCCCGCCCGGCACTGGCAACTGCAGACCCTTGTGACGGACCTGCTGGCCCACTCCGATGCTGTGAGGGGGAAATGAGAGACATGAAATGCAGTGGGAGAGGTGACATGTGGTTTTATTACAGGACATCTCCAAGCAGTGCCATGGCTATGTGACATTCGCCCTCCCCAGCATTTGTCCCCACAGAACAGGGATAAATGAGGGTTTCGGTGCCACCCTTTTAGGCCTTTCCTGACGGTTTCTCCTGACGCTTTGCCCCCTGCCCCCCTTCCCCGTTTTCTCTGTGCCAAGTGTGTTTCTGTGTTAAGCCTCCGTGTGTTGCGCCAGCCCAGTGTGGGGACCATCCTCAGGGCAGGGTGCTGCTGGGAGGGGGTCAAGTCAGCTGGGACCAGGTGGGGAAGCCACCGGTGTCCTATGGGAGCAAAGCCTGAGCGCTGGGGAGACACATCCCTGACGGGGCACAGGCTCAGTCCCTAGCTCCATGGGTGACGATGGGTCCGTCTCTTGGTTCCACGGGTGATGATGGGTCTGTCCCCTGGCTCCATGGGTTGTCATTGGATGGCTGCTGTCTCCACTAGCAGCTCCCTCCTGTGCACAAGAAGATCCCAACGGCCATACCCAACAAGGCGAAGGTCCCCAGGATCAAGCCCAACACCAGCGGGGTGTGCGACCGGCTGCTCTGCTTTCCTGCAAGAGGCACGGAGATGGCACCTGGGGTCACCCCTACCACATCACCGTGTTCCCCCACCCCAGCCCTGTCACGGACCCGTCCCGGCGCTCTGAGCCTGCAGGATGCCGACGCAGGTGGTGTTGAGGAAATGCTGGAGATCCTGGGTGGTTATGGGGTACTTCATCAGCTCCCGCTCAGCAAAGGCGGCCACTGCGTCCCCATGGGGCCAGCGTCGCTGCCAGGTGGCATTGGGGACGTGGAAGGTGAGGAAGGCCGTCCCGTTGAGGGTCACCTCATAGAAGCTGTGGGCCGTGCCATTGGGGAAGAGGTGGCAGCCCAGGCGGCAGCGTAGGCTTTGGGTGTCTGCGGGGACGGAGGGAGGGGGTTGGGGTCCGCACACTCCCACCCTCGGCAGCTCATGGCTCGCACCAGCATTGAGCTGTGCACTGAGTTTGCAGGGCCTCAGCCTCATGCCCTCCGACCCCCCCATGGCTTTGTTTTCGTTCCCTTTAGCTGCAGCGGTGACTTTTCCGATGCTGGGGGTATTATCTGCATATCTGCATATGGCGCAGCTTTGGGTTTGTAGGGACAGGAAGGTTTTTGTGGCTCTTGCGGAAGGATGGGGTGTGGGGGACAAGGAGGGGCATAGGGGTGGTGCCAGAGACCCTGAGGGGAGTGGGTCCTCCCCAGGGTAAGGGAATGTGGAGCTGGGGCAAAGCTGGTGTGCGGGTGACGAAGGAAACAGAGTGGGAAATGCATCTGGCACAGGCAAGTCAGGATAACGTGGGGTTGGGAAGTCATCTCTGTCAGTGTGCTACACCTCCCATGAAGGCTACGGGGTGCGGGCAGGTGGATGGAGTGCAGGCAGGGTAAAGGCAGGATAAAGGCAGGGAGCAGGTGAGATGCAGACAGGGTGAAGGCAGGATGACTGTACCTCACACACCCACCCCCACATGCTGCAGCTCCCAGCCCTTTTCCTGCAGGGCAGCAGGAGGCTGAGCATCACCCTGAGCCTTCCCCGTGCCCCACAGGATAGGGGTCCCCTTCCACAGTGGGACCCGTGCCCATGCAAAGTCACGCATCCCCGTCCCCCCTGGGTCCCACCGGGTCCCACTCACAGTTGATGGGCCTCTCCTTGCTGAAGACCTGGACCAACTGGGCAAAGTACTGCAGGTAGGTGATCACCTCCTGCTGCCGCCGGGCCCAGGCCTCGGGGGACTCTAGTGGTAGCACCTGGGTGACGTTGAGCCCCTCCAGGAGGTGGCTGAGCTGCCCATCCAGGCTGGCGTTCCCCCAAAAGACGGAGCTGCCTTTGGAGACGCGGGTCCACTGCAGCATGGTGAAGGCCAGTGGGGCTGCAAGAGACCTCGGACATCACCCACTGCCCCATCGTTCCCTCCTTATGACCACGCGTGTCCCCCCACCACGTCAACCCCACTGAGGCTTTGCCTTACCTGCCTGGCCCAGTGTCCCACAGAGCAGCAGCAACTGGAGCATGGTGGAGACAGGGATGGGGATGGACTGGTGGCCCCAGGGCTGGTCTGGCCGGGAGTTTAAGCCGGACCAGGGAGGTGGGGCTGTGGGAGGAGGAGAATGGGAGCCTGGCCAGGTCTCTCCCATTTCCTTAGCCCAAGCCACCCGCACCCCTTCCCTGCCGGGCGTGCAGGGGGTGCCTGGCCTGGCAGCGCATGGATGAGGCTCTGGGCTGGCCCCATGGCCTGCAGGACCCTATGGCACTGCTCCAGCCAGCTTCTGCCTTTGTTTCCCCATCCCCACATAGGCAATGTGAGAGGCCAGCAGGGACACAGCAGTGGGGGATGGCTCCAGGAGGGATGGTGGGGAGCAGCCTGGCAGCACCGTGCTGCACCCGTGGTGGCCGGCTCAGCGCCGGTGTTCCCGGCAAGCGCTGGTGCCATGGCATCCCCATCCCTGGAAGGATGCAACCGCCAGGGTACAGCACGGGCTGGGCAGGGTGGGGTGGGCGTGAGAAACCCCTGGCTGGTGTTTTTAATTATGCCTAAAAGACTTACAGATTTAAATTAAAACAATATACAATTTATATTACAATATCTAGCTTGTCTTGCTGGCACAGCCTGGGGTGGCATGCACTGGCACCACACCGGCTGCTATGACATGATATGGCACAGTTATGGGACAGTATGGCACAATATGGCATGGTATAGCACACTATGGCACAGCATAACACGGTCTGGCATGGTATGGCACAGTATAGCATGATATGGCATGATATAACGTGATACAGCACAGTATAATACCCTATGGCATAGTATGGCACAGTATGGCGTGGTATAACACAGTGTAGCACAGTATGGCATGGTATGACAGTATAGCTTGGTATGGCATAGTAAGACAGGATATGGCACGGTAAGGCATAGTATAGCATGATATAGCACACTATAGCATCATACAGCACGGTATGGCATGGTATGGCACAGTATGACACGTTATATCACAGTCTGGCACGGTATGGCACGGTATGGCATGCTAAAGGCACAGTATAACACGGCGTATCATGGTACAGCACACGCTGTAGCGCCCTATAGCGCCCTATAGCGCCCTATAGCGCCAGGG
>NW_010207515.1:0-9716 GCF_000695765.1 Mesitornis unicolor
AGCTGTCCGCGGCGTCGCTTGGGGAGGGAGAGCCCCGGCAGCCTGAGCTGACCCCGGAGGCTGTGCCCCAGCGTTGCGGGCCAGGTGGTTGTTGGCGCTCCGAGGCTCGGCACTGGGGATGCTGTTAGTGGAAATAACGGGGCAGCGTGGGCTGGTGGATGGGTCGATGCAAAGGTGGTTGGAAATGTGTATGTGGATGCACTACAAGGCCCAGCATGGCCAGAGCAGTGCCACTGCTGGTAACGGAGAACGCTGTTCCTGGTACGTGGGTCCCAGGACACTTCCCTGCTTTTGTGGGGAGGCCACTGGCAGATGGCCCTGCATCCTTGCAGTAGGAGGACAACCTCCAGCAGCTTGCAGACATTGCCTCCAAGCATGGAGAAAAGCAACGTCATGGACCTGAACTGAGCAGGACCTGCTGGCAAAGGGCCACCCTGTTAGGGTGTAGTGTGCCTCGAGGGTCTAATGTTCGTCCAAACGCTTATTGTTGCCATGTTAGTGGCTGCTGGCCTGTTGCAAGAGGTGCTGGAGTGCCCATTTACTCTAGCCAAGCTGGTGGGAAGGATCACTGAGCAGTTGAAGCCTTTGCCTACAGCCTGTGTTGTGGTGTGCATTGTGGGCTTGTTGCTGGGAAAGCCATGATGGGTCGTCAGCCCTACACAGCCACTCTACACAGGGTGCACTCTCAGATGGGACAGGGCGCATCAGTGGGGAGCAAAGGGCGGCACTGGGCTGTGTCAGAGGGGCTTCATCAGGTGAACAAACCTGGCACGGCACATGGGAAAAAAATTTTCCTGAAACTCCTATGAAAGATCAGTCCAACAGATTATTGTCAGCATCCGTATCATCATCATTGGCTTGACAGCCATCAGCACTCAAGAGGTTCCCAAAAAGCAGAGCAAGACCTTGGTTGCTATTGTCCCTCTCCTGTGTCATGCACGCGTGACCATGGCCAGAGCACCAGCACTTTCATTTGGGAGTTTGTGAGCAGAGCAGCGTGCCAGTGTGAGCAGGTCAAGGCCTCTTGCTTGAAGAGTTTGTGGCTATCACTATTCCCTCTCCTAGGTTGCCACACTGAGTTCTGGATGGGCTTTTCTTACAGTTCCTCTGGTGACTAGTCCTGGAGCAGCTCAGCTTCACCAAGCTGCTACTTGGCCCCTGAATTTCTCCCAGTGCCAAGCAGCTGGTGTTTGGGCCTAATTTTCCTGAACCTGCCAGCAGAGGAATTGCATTCTGCTGCCTCAGCTGCTTAGCAGCTGCCTTTTCCAGCAGCCAGGCCTGCACATCCAGCACAAACACATGAGCAGTGAGACCTGCCCAGCAGCAGTCTTAATTTCTAGCCTAATCTTGGTCATGAAGGATGTGCTTGCCCAGAGCAGGGAGTGTTGCAAAGAGCAAAAATAATTTTCCAAGCTTGCTGAAGAGCTCTGGAAGAGGTTTAACCAGAAAGCCCTTTGCTGCCACCTGCCCAGCCTCTCACCCCAGGACTTCTCAGGGTCCAGCCCCTGCAGCAAACCCCAACAAGGGAGATCTACAACCCTCCAGCTGGGGCTGCTGGCAGCACTTCCCCCACACCCAGAGTTGGGGACCCCCTCCCAGCTGCCATCTCCATAGCAGCAGCTGCATGTCAAGGTGAGGGACTGTGATGGCTCCAGAGTGTGAGGTCCTCAGCCCAGGGTGGGCAGCAAGAGTGCTCATGCATTGTCCTCCCTCGATCGAGAGTGCTTGGCTGTTGTCACATCTCATTGCCTGGGCACCTCTGCTGCTGCTGCTCCAAGAGCTCTTCTAGGCCAGCTGATGTATTTGACTTTCTGGCTGGGAAGCTGGGTCCCAGCCGTCACTACCGGTGGTGCTGGGGGGCTTGGGGGAGTTTTCTCAGAAAGGATTGGCCAGCTACTGCTGCAAAGCTGCAAGAGAGGACCTCATCTGCTCCACCCCACTGTGCCCCACAGCCATCCTGGCTGCCCCATCTCAGTGGGTCATCAGTGGGTGGGTGGCTACTGCCATCACTTGCTGGGACATGGCACTAGCTGTGCTGGAAGCAGAGTCCCGAGCAGGGGTGGAGGGAATGGCCAGGGGAGGGTGAGGGGTACAGGGGGCACAGAGGTCTGGGGGAGCCTGGTTCCAGCCAGGGTGCCCCCAGCCTTGCTTGACCTCCCCAAAGCTGTGCTGCCTACAGGCATGGTGGAGGCGCCCCTCGACCCTGAGACCATCCTGGTGCTGGAGGTGATGTGCTTCCAGCTGGGGCCGCTGCTGGCTCATGGTGCCAGGGAGTTTTACGAGGCTGCAGGCCCCCACTGTGGCAGAAGGTGCCCATCAAAGTCATCTCCAAAAGGAAGGCACTGGAGGAAGACCCCAGGAAGCCCCTGGGGTAGTCTGGAGTGGGAGGGCATTGGGGGCACCACGGGCAATGGGCAGAGATTCAGAGGGACAGGGAGCTATTGGCGGGGGGGGGGGCCCGCGCGGGGGGTTAACTCAGGTTTCAGCAGACAGGAGGGTGGCGGCCGTGGTGGGCACGAAGTGAGGAATTGCCGGGGGCTAGGGGAGCACTGGTGCGCAAAAGGGACGGGAGTGCAAGGCAAAGAGAGGCCAGAGGGGGGCAGGCCTGTCCCACTTCAAGCCCTTGCTGCCCACGGGTCTTGAAAGGCTTGTGCCGCAAGCGCCTCATCACGCTGTACCAAGGGACGGAGACAGAGGACGGACTTCTACCTCCTCATGGAGCTGGTCCCCTCGGGGATTGTCCTGGAGTGGGTGCAGAGCCAGGAAACCCGTTCCCAGGGCCAGGCAGGGCTCTCGTTCTCCCAGCTGCTCCTTCCTCTGGCCGGTCAGCACAGCAGGGTCATCATCCACCGGAGGATGAGCATGGGGGCACAGGGTCCCCACTCTGGCAGCTGGGTCAGGGCTCCCCGAGGCAGTGAGGGCGCTGCAGGCCCCTGGCCGTGGTCTGGAGGATCATTCCTCCCAGCCCAGCCCAGGCAATGAAAGGCCTCCTGGAAGCCTACACGCCTCTGCCTGCCACACTGCACCTTTACCTACCCTCCCTCCACAGGGCCACTTGCTCCACTGCTCCCAGTCCAAGCCCTCCTCATCCCAGAGGAGCCCCCGACCCCTCATCTACCCACAGCTCCCTCCTTGACCCCTGACCTCCCCCTCCCCGCAGTTGCCATCTGCCCCCAGCACATGCTGCCTCTGCCCCACAAGGACTTGAAACTGGAAAATCTTTTCCTGGACAGTGAGGACAACCTGAAGGTCTCCATCTCCAGCTTCTCCAGGAGGGTGGCACTGCAGGATGCCAGTGGGGAGTCCCACATGTGGAGCTGCCCTCCAAGACATCGCTGAGATAGACCTTCTGCGGGTCCTACACTTATGCCTGACCCAAGATCCTGCAGGTGCAGCCCTATGACCCCTTCGTGGCAGACACCTGGAGCACTGGGGTCATCCTCTATGTCCTGCTCCTGGGCTGCATGCTCTTCAGTGCCACCAACCTGCATCACCTCCTGCGCCAGACCCAGTGCTCCCACCCCGTCTCCCTCCAAAGGCAGCCCCTGCCCCAGAACTGCAAGGTGAGGGTGTAGGGGAGCATTTGAAGGGCATTAGGGGACATTGAGGGCATTGGAAGGTGGGAGAGCAGAAGACAGGGGTCAGTGAAATGGGGGACAGCTATGGGACTTTGAGAGACACCAAGAAAGCATTAAGGAGAGCTAAGGCCATGAGAAGGCACGGGAAGCTTTGAGGCCCATGAGGAAGGATTCTGGAGGGCAGCTGGGGCCAGGTAGGGGCAGCTGCAGGTCATCAGGGGAGAGCTGGAGGGCACTGCGTGGGCCATGGAGGCAGCAGAGGAGTGAGGGGGCAGTGAGGAGCATTGGGGGCAGCTGGGGCACCAGGGGCCGGGGACACTGGGGTGGGAGTGTGCAGGGGTCTCCCAGATGATGGGCTTCCCCCAGGCCCCACCCACGTGCTGTTTTGGGACCCCCTTGACTTCAGGGAGCTGCTAATAAAAGCCTTGAACCCTCTCTTGGCTCCCTCCTCCCTCTTCCCTGGTGGAGCTCCCATCGTGGAGAGCACCTGCAAGGGACCTCCCCCAATCTATGGTGGCATCAACCTCCAGGCCACAAAGCAGCCTCCCCATCTGGGGACATCTCTCTGTTCAGAGATTCTCTGTGATCATGGGAGCTGCCAGGCCCCAGGAATCTGGAGGCTTCCACCATGAGCAGAGCCACCTCCAGCCTCCCAGGACCATTTCTCCAGACCCTTCTTCATCTTCGTGGCCCTTCACAGCACTTGCTCCACTATGTCTGTGTCTCTCTTGTATTATGTGGCCCGGACGGACACAGCACTCTGGGGGGTGGCCTCACCAGGGCTAAGGAGAGGGAAAGACCACCCCTGTCCACTCATTGGCAACACTCCCCTCTAATGCAGCCCAGGAGGCTCTTGGCCTCCTGAACAGCAGCACAACCCTCCAGTTTATCAGTCGTTCCTCCCTGTTATTGGTCATCTGCAAACTTGCTAAGGGTACACTCTGACCCATCATCCAGGCCACTAATGATGAGGAAAAGGAGTGGTGGCCCTGGAGCAGGTTGCCCAAAGAAGCCGTGGATGCCCCATCACTGGAAGTGTTCAAAGTCAGTTTGGAAAAGGCTTAGAGCAACCGACCAAGTGATAGATATCCCTGTCCATGGCAGTGAGGTTGGACTAGGTGATCTTTAAGGCCATTGCCAATCCAAACCACTCCATGATTCTATAACTCTGCACAGACTCTCAGATTCCTGGAGATGAAGTCACCAGATCTGCAGCATCTGGAAGAAGTTCGCAGAAAACGGGTGAGCAAAAAGGAGTTTCAATAACATCCTTGCATCTCGTAACCGTCTGTTACTGGCATGCAGAATGGTTCAGCATAGAGAACACTGTGGAGAGATGCCTTTTGGACACCTTCAGATACACTGGTGAAGAATCACCCAGGGACGAAGGTGAGTAGAACTGTTTCCCAGATGCTTTACTTCTTAACTGACAACTCTGCAGTCTAAAAAGCACTACTAATTGCAACACGGGGCTTTCAGAAACTGGCTTAGCTACAGCCAAGGATGGACCATGAGAGTGGTGGAAGCACCTGAGCTCCATGGGAGAGGCTTGGCTCAGCTCCTGCAGAGCAGACTGGAGCAGCAGCACACACTGCAGCTCCACGGGCTTCAGTCAGCTCTGTGTGTACTGTCGACGAGGAACACGAGCACGTAGCAGGCAGGGAGTTGTGTTGACTTGGGAACATCAGCAAGAGATACTCTTCTGAGTCATTAGCAGCATTGCACAATGGACCTTTCAAAAGCTGGCTCTGCTCTGAGTAACCTGGATTTTCCTGCCTTCAGGAAGTCGGCATGGAAGAATGGCTCCACAGTCCCCTCCATCTGCACTCTCCATAATTTCCTCTACGTGGTCTAACCCGGGGACAGCTGGGTAAGCAGAATGAGGAAGGCCGTGAGGAAGTATGTTGCTGTGCTCCAAAGGCAGTGGAAGAGTGCTCAACCCACCAGAGAGCCCTGCACTGCCCATCAAGCATGAACACATGCCACCAACTTGAGCTATGGCATTTGTGTCATAATTAGTGGCTAGGAACAGCTTGCAGCAGCAGGTTTCCCTCTTCATCCTGTCAGAGAGGAGCCGTTTGAGGAACAGAAAGCTGTGGGTAGCTGTCCTCCTAGCAGCTCTCTCTGCATTTCCAGAAGTACTGCAGTCTCCTGCTCCACCCTAAGTCACCTCTCCTTGGCTTCTGCCCGCCTTTCAAGCACCTCCTCAAAGTACGTAGCTCTGCCCTTTTCCAATTTCTTTGCTGCTTTGAATATCTTTGTGCTCTCCAGAGACTCATCTCCTAACCACTACTTTCTCCTGGCCTTTCAGGGTTCCTTCAATGTCTCCTGCTCTGGATTCTGTCATTTGGAGAGGTTTGGTTGAGCTCATCCACAGCCAAACACAGCTCTCACCCCTCCTCTTGATGATGTTACTTAAGATCTGTGCTCACTTGTTGTCCTTTGCTTTCCATCTCTCTTTCTCATCCCCAGGCCAGGCAGGTGAGTTCAGGTGTGGCTGCCTCTGGAAAATACAGGGTGGGGAGGAGATTGCCATTGGTGCAGCCCAGCATGCCGAATCTTTGCCCCATGGCCTGTCTCCAGACCTCTTCCAGATCATTCCAGACACGCAGAAACGCTATGCAACATGTCCTTCCCCACAGGGATAGTTTCCACTACTGCCCTATCAAAATCTTTGTTCATGCCTTGAGCTAAGAAATCTCAGATTCTTTCCCAACCTTTACTCTGACTGGATTTTCCTGTTCTTCCTGTACATGCTGGCTTTGTAGAACCACACCAAGTTACTGGCTGCTAAGAAATCCTGTGGCAGCACATTCCCGAAGCTGCTCTGCATTGTTCAGATGAAGTATTTGGTGACTGCAGATGGTAGAATTTCACCCTGGTTTGCCTATAACAGCAGCACAAGTAGGGTTTGTAGTGGACCCTTGCCTCAACAAACTCCCATCAAGTCCACCAGAATTCGACCATGGCATTCAGGGTTAATTTGGAATTCAGAATGGATGCTGTGCATTGATTTCTGTGAGTGGGCTAATTTCTGAGGCAGCACTCGTCTCTTTCAATAGGTAAGAAGGGCACGTACTGATCCCAAATGGGAGAACCTCTTCCTGTTCTATAAATTATGTCCTGGCAGCATAGAGCACGTTACACTTAAAGAGGAAAAAAAAAAAGGTGATGTGTGGACTTCTGAACCTTAAAAATCTGCTATTATGAGAGAGACCAAACAAGCATCTGCTTACACTTCTACATAGTTAAGGAAGAGAAGCCTTTAGAAGTGCTGAGAATAGCTTAGGGTTGCCACAAGAAAATATTTGCTTGTGTTCTTTCTAGCACAGAGAAAAAGCCAACTAGTATTAAGGCCTGTGCCACAAAGATGGGCTTTCAAGTAATTTCCCATATTTATCCTTTACCCGGAGGCATACCAGAGGATTTATGACACCCGAGTCCATTCCCCTTGTATCAAAGCTTGTCAGGCAGCTCGCAAGCTTCTCTTCATGGGACTGCAAACCAAGGAGCCCCATACAGCCTTTGGAGAGCCTGCTTTTGGAGTGACCATCACTCATGACATGCCATCAGACAAAGTCAAAAAGGGATTAAAGAAATCTTGGAAAGCATTGTATTACTTATCACTTACTAAATGCGCTGCTAATTGAAGTCTTGAGTTGCTGATAAGAACCAGAGAGTGGTCTCAGGAACTGGCTAAACCCGACCCCCCGGATTGAGCAAGAACCAGAGAACAACAGAGTCTGCGCACAAACAAGGGTTACTAGCGGTCACGGAAAAAGGTTCTCCAGCATGACCACCAGAAGGTACTGCGCAAGCGCAGTTAGGAGGAGTTTATGGAAATGACTTCCTGGAACTAATCTTAATACGAAGCGGGGATAGGTCATGCATATGTATAGGCGTATTGGGAAATCTTATGTATATGTAACATTTTACCGCATATAACCTCGGCGAGCAGCGGCACTCGGTGCACAAGGTTTTAAGAAAGATCTACCTTGCTGCCCACCGGTGAATAAACATACCTACTTTACAATCTTACGGATTGTGGGGTCTGCTTTGTATCCGCACATCAAAAGCAGACAAAACACATGTGGCTAACAAGCCCCAATCCCAGCATTCAGTCTTCCCAATGAGACACAGGACATGAAACAAAACCAGAGAACACTCTCCTTTGCTGTTCAAGGCATGCAAGAGAACAACCCGTTTGTCCAAAAGCTTGGTTGAAAATTTTAGCAACTATGATCTCAGAGAAAATCTCTAAAAGGTCTCAAATGTTAGAAGAAGCTTCCAGAGACATGACAAAACACTAATCAGCAGATTACACAGTACTTTCTGCTGAGATAGTTGAGGCTTGTATTTTAAGAATTGCTTCCTCCTGTTTAGTCCACTGCCTTGTCTTTGCTCCTATGATTAATTCATTCATGTATTTCACTTGAATCTCCATCTTCCATTGCGTAGAGGATCGTTCAGCAGCAGGTCAGAAGAAATGGGTGCAAGACAGCTGAGATCACTCTTCCAGGAATTGCCTTTTTCCAGGAATTGCTTCACATTTTCACTTTACGGGAACACAGAAGGTACCCCAATAGATCAACCCAGCAGCAGCAGTGGGAGACAGAACACATGAGCACGACTGTCTTCTGCAGTGCATCACTGTCCCGCTCCCCAGTAGCACAGACAGTGCAGTCACCAGCTATTGCTGATACTGGAGAGGATGTTTTATTTGTTCTTTATTTGCCACTGCTTGTTTCCAGTGCAGAATCCTCACACTGCTAGGGAAGTTCTGTAGCAGGTTAGCCTTGCCTGTGTGCGTCTGCAGAGATCAGCAGATGAGAACATGCTTTCTAAAGGGGTATCATAACCTCCCAGGCGGCTACAGAGCAAATGGGAAGGAGGCAATCACATATGAAACTTTGATATGGCTGCCTTCTGCTACAGAGGAAGTTTTGGAAGACAAAACAGTGGAAGGCAATGATCTGTGTTCAGGGACCAAGGCTACGATGATCTGTGTCATCTTAGTGCTTCACTCCTGTGCTCACTTCTAACAGTCAGGGCTACTGCTAGTTTTGCCTTGCCTTGCATCAGCTATGGCATTTCTCCATGCTCAGGTGTGTGCTCTAGCTTAGCTTCTAGCCCCAGGCAGGGTCTCACAGCCCCTCCAGGCCTACGCAAACCACGTTCTCTCATTCACAACTGTCCCATTTACCCTGTGTCCCACCAGCGGTTCATGCAAAAGCAGTTTAATGATGCCAGGCTCACCCTGCTGCTGTGGGTGGCAGCTCAGCAAACGGGGTGTTCATTCCAGGTGCTGGGGTGCCAACATTTCCCCTGCACCAGAGTGGTTATCTCCCAGGTCCCTGCCCTGGGACACGCACCAGCACGACACCTCATGCCTCAAAGGTCTTTTCCACCCAACTAAAGGCTGAGTGAGGGAGCTGGGTCTCTTTAGTTTGCAGAAGAGGAGACTGAGGGGAGACCTCATTCATGTTTATAAATATATAAAGAGTGAGTGTCACGAGGATGGAGCCAGGCTCTTCTCGGTGACAAACAATGATAAGACAAGGGGTAATGGGCACAAACTGGAACACAGGAGGTTCCACTTCAATTTGAGAAGAAACTTCTTCTCAGTGAGGGTAACAGAGCACTGGAACAGGCTGCCCAGAGAGGTTGTGGAGTCTCCTTCTCTGGAGGCATTCAAAACCCGCCTGGACGCCTTCCTGTGCAACCTCATCTAGGTGTTCCTGCTCCGGCAGGGGGACTGGACTAGATGATCTTTTGAGGTCCCTTCCAATCTCTAACGTTCTGTGATTCTGTGATTCTGTGAACTGATTCACCACAGGGCCCTGCACACTCTGGTGTGCCCCTGCCTCGCCCGGCGCTCCACACCCGCTGTGCCCCGGCAGCCCCAGGAGGGCTGCACCCCTTCGCTCCCAAAGCCAGCAGGATCACCTGCTCGCACCACCACGGCTCCCACGCCCCGGAGAGCGGGGCACCCAGGAATCAGAGCCGGGAGTGCCGCACACCCACAGCTCCCTCTCCCGGGCGTCCAGGCCCCGCCTCCGGCCGTCAACAAAATGGTGGACGGCGCTTTTGCCCATAGTAAAGATGGCACCGCGGTCCCTCTGAAGTGCTGGCAAGCGG
>NW_010207516.1:0-24714 GCF_000695765.1 Mesitornis unicolor
CCTTTCCCCTACACTGCTCTCTAATAGGTCCATATACTACATCAGTACTAGTAAATGAAGCAGTCCGAGGGGAGCGACTCACCTTGAGGCCAACACAACCCATATCCATGCAGTTAAACACTGTCACCCTCTGAGCAGCATGGCCACATCCTGCCTGCCTGTGTAACTCTTGGGCCATGCCTGCAGAGTGTGGGTCAGATCAGGTTCAGATCATGCAGGGGATAAGCTAATCATATGTTTTCTATGCATATATGGCCAGCCAGGACTGTTTGCTTTCCTAGGACTGTATATGACCCCCAAACTCTGTTTCAACCTCAATGGGTAAGGTTAGGTATCTCCATGGTTCAAAGAAACCAGTACTTCTATCAAAGGGGCTAGTTAATGTTCACAAGCTGTGCCCATTAATCAGGTTATAAAACATGATTGGAAAGGTAGTTGGAGCATGAAAAAGAGCAACTAGAGGTAGAATAATACATTGCTTGAGTAGTTAGGTAGAAGTGTATGGATAACTGAGTTCACCTAGAGAATGGAGCAAAACAGTTGAAAATGCTGCTGTATAGCAGTCAATAGGAGACACCAAAGTTTCCCTTACATCTTGCTTAGTCAAGGTTGTTAGAGGGGTAGCACCACAGGAGTCCTGAGTCCTCTTAGGAGATGAAGCACCTACCTGTTCTGAGTGACTGCTGAGAAGGCTGGGCAGGCTTCACCCTTCTGCCAAGGAACAGGGCAACATGGCTGCAGCTGGTCTAGTTGTCTTTTGCACAATACTGTTGTGATTGAAAGGCTCACGCAGAAAGCAGAAGACTTGAATTCAGTTGTTTGCTCGGCCACAGGATGTTAAATCACCACCACCACACAGGAGGAGCCATCAGACAGGCTGAAGGCTCCCACTGGAGGAGGGCATGTGTAGGTCTAGTGACTGGGAGTTCACCTGCTAGGGGAGAGGTCTGGGGGCTCCATATTCTCTTCTTCTGTACTCTATTTATGACTGCTTGAATATTGACCAAGCTCCCAGAACCCAGCACTCCTAACCCAATGCCACCTGTTGGGCTGCAGTCCTTTCTTTCACCTCTGCCCTCTTCTCAATTAACATTGAATTGTGTGAGACCGTAACTCTGTCAGGCCAGAGAGCCAGTGTTTTCTCCCTGGCAGATGTGGATGCTTAGAACATGAGAACCAGCTGGTACAAAATGACCCTTCGCTGACATATTTTCCATGGCCCAGCAGATTGTGGCTTGGGGATTTCCTCTGAAACTTGGGGATTTCCTTGGACAGAGATGGCACCCAGACCACAGCAACAAGAATGCTGAATATTAAACCAGGTAATAACAATAACTAATAATGATGATGATGCCACTTTCTAGCTACTGTGGGGCTATATAATTTCCATTAATTTGGCTAGTCTCCTGCTGATCCCTTCTGTATTTTGGCCTCCATAACATCTTGCAGTAATCAGTTCCACAATTTACTTAGACAATTTCTTTGTATGTACTCCTATCATGTTATCCCCCTGGATGCCTATTTTCCAAAAGGACAAGTTCTAATTTACGTTGTCTCCCTTGTTATGAAAGATTTTCTATTCTTCTGAAAAATCTCCTTTGGCCTTGGCCATCTTGTTCTGTTTTATGCTTCTTGAGGTTAGGCAGGGAGAACACTGCACAGTAATGAAGATATCAGCACACTGCAGATTTATGTAGAAGTTTAAAAATATCTTGTGTTTTGTTCTCTGTGGTAGCAAAGTCCAATAAGGAGGATGGAGAATCTCTACTCTTTCCAGACACAAATCAGAAAATATGTTAAGGAACTGGTTTAGGTACTCTGTGTGGAGATCACGTGTATTTGAACCCTCTGAGGCACCAGAGCATCTGACCTTGCACTTCTAGGTCTCATATGAACTTTGAGACATCTTTTTCTGCTAACTTTTATGTATACAGTAGTGACCTGAGTATGACGGAAGTGGTATGGGATAAGGGGTGGAATGTCCTGGCTTGAGCTAAATATGACTAATTTTCTATTTAGTGATTTTACTTTTCAGCTCAGTCTCTTTTAAGTGGCTGAACTTGTTCATAACCAGCAGCATGTTTTTTCAGTATGTGCTGCTAGAAGATAAGCTCAAGATCAATTGTCTCACCATGGATGCCGTGTCTGCACCTACAGGGGAGAAAACGAACCCAAAACTGATCAACTATGTATTCCATCCCACATACGTCATACTCGGTATAAAGCTGAAGGATCATGAGGGTCTCAACCCTTCTTCCATCTTGGAGCCCTTCCATCTCGGACCCTTCTGACCGTATGGATCCTGCAGTGGCCAAGGTCTGAGCAGAACCCTGCTAATTCCTCTGCCTCTGATCCTGATTTGTGTTTCTGCATCCTGCTCCCACCTGCTGCTGAGTTCAGTCTGGGACTTTTCCAGTGCCCTGCTCCACAGAGCCTCTGGTGATGTATACATCATTGGGGGGAGGGTGAGGGGAAGATTTTATATTGGTTTTGTATATATTTGTACATATTTATATCTATTTCATTATTTTTCTATTTACATTATTATCCTGTAGTATTAGTATTATTGTTTCATTAAACCTGTTAGTTTTATTTTCCAACCCGTAAAGTCTCTCTCCCTTATTCTCTTTTCTCTTCCCTTTTGGGGAGGGGAGAAGGGTTAATAGAGAGCATCTGTCTAGGATTTAGTGGCCAGCCTAGCCCTAAACCATGACAACCTTTCTTGAAAAAAATAAAGTGGCTGCTATTGCAATTTATGGATTGCTATTGCCTGTTGCTTACCTTCCAAACTGAGTCTCTCTGGGACTTTGGCTTTGCTGGTTTGGGCAGTGACTGGGCCCACACAGGTCTCTCAGTGCTCCTGTCTGTCTGCTTGGGAAACTTGGAGGTCAAACAGGAGAGAAGTCTGGAGCCTAGACCCTTGTAGAAGAGAACAAATGAGCAAGGGTCTGATGCTTCAACCCATCTTTAAAAAAACTGTCAACATATGTAGACTTTTATCACTCCTGATATAGGTAAAAAATTGCTCTGAGCCTGCAAAAGCATCATGTTAGGATCGCTGCCTTGAGTGATGTGAAGCTTCAGCTGCCATCCCATGGCACCAGGACACACAGTCACCATCACAGCCTGCACTGCACTGGCTGCTGCCCTCCAGCCTCACCCGCAAGAAGCCCCGTCTCCTCAAGGCCAAGTCCTGACATTTTGACTGTGGCATGGCCAGCAGTCCGCTCTGCCTGCAAAAGTAATGTTTTACCCCAGAAATGCTCCCTTCCTTTTCAGTTTCTATCCACCACATTGAGAGAAGGAGATGGAGGATGGAAACCCCAGCTTTTCTTAAGAAGAAGGAATTGCTAGGATTTCTGGAGGAGAGTTGACAGTTGCATGTCCAAAACCAGTTCCACAATAGCCAGATGCAGAGGGGTTGCCAGAACTAGCAAGGTGAGAATATGAAAGCATTCCTTGGCAATCATTTGAGGATGTCTAAGTTGCAAGGAGTGGCTCAAAATTAGAGGAGCTGTTCTTACTTTTTTTTTTTTTTAGTTTTCTTTTAAAGACAAAATAAAGACAAACAAAATGGCCTTCCATCCCAAATCATACACAGCCTTATCTCCCTTGGACCACCAGGCTTCACAGCCACTGCTGAACTCTCCTCACTGTCTGATCTTCCCTGGCTTTCTCCTGTTCTGCCCACTCATGTGTTCCCTCCTGACTATGTCCTCGCTTTATCAGGTTGCCTTTGGTGGGTTCTCCTCATCTTCTCACCTCACTTACATGGCCTGCAGGTCTCCCTTTCTGCTGTCTGTTCTGTCTCTGGATAAAAGAAGAATTTAATTTACCTGTCTCTTTGCAGACAATTTACAGCTCACTTTCTATGCCAGACCTGCCACCTTCTGCCCACACTGAAATCTCTGCTTGTTTCTTTGAGATCAGCTGCCAGATGAGCTGAGATTGGCCAAACCAGAGCTCTTCAGCATCTCCCTCTTTGCCTTCTTCCTTCGTGTTTTTTGGTTAACCATGGACAAAAAAGCCACACGGGCTTGCAGTCTGGGCACTTGGTCCCCACACCCAGGCTGCCAAAGCCTTGCAGTGTCTTCCTTCATAATGACAAGTAATGAGGCATTTTAAGAGGACTACTGGGTGGCTCAAGCCTGTGTATGGCTGCACAGGTTCTTCTGTCTCTTCCACCATTTGGGCAGTACGGAGTAGGCACAGCCTCCCACTTTGCATCTTTAGAGTGTGAGGGTGCTGGTTCTTAGGGTAAAATCAGGCAGCAGAGCTTGTGCCAGAGCAAAGGAAGCTTTTGGACAGGAGACTCAACCATGGGGGTGTCTTACCTGGGGAGAGAGAGGGAGATAGAGGAGGGATGGTCCTGAAGGAGATGGGAAGGCTGGCAAAGGGGGAAGTAATGATGAAACTGGCCTTTTTCTCTGAAAGTCATCTTTGTATTTCCTCTTGAGTAGGTTCAGCTCTGCTTCTTGAAGAGGGCAGAGCCCATGGGAGTGCTAGGACACAGCAGCTATATTTGCTAAGTACATGGGAATTCAGTTTTTTTCCTCATTTCTATCCAGGCAGAAATTACCAGGCAGGTCACAAAACTGAGAGCTTGGTGTCATGTCAGTGTTTCCTACCCCATCAGAAGAGCTTTTGAAAGCAGCTGCCTAATCACCAGCTCCTGTGGTAGGGCCTGTCAAAGCAGCTGATCTCCACCTGGAGGTGTGCCATGAAGACAAAGCACTAGCATTTAGTGATTTCAGCACAGTCTGTAATGTCCCCTGGGTGGCACAGCCGCCTGTGGTGTCCCAGGACACTGTCCACAGATGCCTTTTCATGGTAGGTATCAGCTATACACAAATCTGACTGATTCTGAGTCCTTACTGCCAGTGGGCTCCTCCAGAAAAAGTTGTTTACAAAGAAGTAGTTAATGCAGACCAAGTTTATACATGTTCTGTATTTGTTCATGATAAAAGATAGGAAATGGATGTGTGAGGCTGTCATTATGTCATCTCTCTCGAACTCTGAGCATGGCTGAGGAAATGGTGTAAAGACAGAGCAGTTTGATGATAAAATCAATGATAATGCTTTTCACTTTAACTGTAATTAGAGTACCAGACTCGCCACACTACATCATCCAATGGGCTCTTCTAGACCAGCACCGTGCCTCTTGTTGCCATATGTCAACAGAGGGATCTGACTGTGTGGTGTTGTAGCTTGCCACTGCAACAGCAAATGTGTTTGGCACCAGGTTCTTCACACTACAAAACCCTGTTGGCTGCATTAGGAAAAAAGGGAGATAAAATCTCCCTTTCAGGATGGAAGCAAAGCTGGAAACAGAAACCAGCTGCGCTGATCTCCTGACTGGTGATGTGCCTGGCAGATCGTCCCCTCTGGATGATCATGGATGGTCACCAGCATCGTCCTGGTGGAAGCGTTCCTCTCCCCCAGAGAACAGCCAGCTCTGGTATAACTTGAAAACCATTACAAAGCTTTGTAAAAACACGAGTGCAGAAGGCAGCCAGCAAGAAATACAGCGGCCCACAGAGCTGTGGATTTTCCCTGGATACTGTTGTTGCAAAGTGTGAATCTTTGAGTTTCCTGATTTTGCTTTTCCAAGGCAGAAAAAACATCTTGTCCTGGTGCTGGGTTTGGATCCAGGGCAAGTGTCGCATTTTATCAGCTCACGGCAAGGCCAAACACACTACGTTGGTGGAAGCCAGAGTTGCAGCCTGAGGGACCAAGGCGAGCTGTGGGACTGCCCTCTCCCCTCCTGGCCACTGGGAATGGGCAGATATCAGTGACACCATGTGTGCTGGGATGACTGGGGAGGGGAACGTCAGGAGTTTCCAGGAACACATAGATGCTCCTTTCCTCTAGAAATGGTCCCATCCCACACCCAGCAGAAGCAGTGGGATTTTTGCCAGTCTGGCTGTGCCGTAAGTAAAGGGGAGAAGACAAAAATCTGAAATACGTTATTTTGTGCCGTTCTCTGAGGAAACTCAGTGTTTTTTTAAATAGTGAGTGAAGTTTGCTTTCCAGAAGTGATTATTTTAAGAGCAAGACCTAACTGTGTTTGAAAGGAGAGCTCTCCTGTTTGCCTCATGTGGCTGTTCAGGATGTGTCATGTCCAGAAGCGGTTGGATGTCACACGTTTTAATTCAGACACTGGCACTTTTGCTTTCAGCAGTGCAATTGTGCAGCTGAACGGGATGTCTGAAAGGGACAGGCTGGCCTATATTCCAGGCTCTGCTATGGCATACCCTTTAAAAACACACGCCAGGCCTGTCCTGCTCATAGGACATTTTTATTGCATGTCTGCTGGGGGTCCCTGGCCAGGGTGTCCCCAGGCAGCCCCACCACCATCCTCAGTTCCCCTACACCCTTTTCCCAGAGAGATTTCCCTTTTTCTTCCAGGTGAGGGCTGCACAGTCACCATAGCTGCTCCGATGAGCTACCTGAGCAGTGCACAGGATACCAGGACATGAAGAGGTTTGCGCTGGTTGCAAGGGCTGGAGCTAAGCCAGTGAGTAGACACTTGGGCCAAAATCTGCAGAGGTTCTGGACCTGAAAGACCCTTGTGGGTCTGGCTCCTTTTCCTCTCTGTTCCCCAGAGAAGAGTTATTTTCTCTCTCCAGATCACTGCATTGCCTCTGAACTTAGGAGGCTACCTAGGGCTGGCCCTGGGCTCAGCAATGAGCCTCTCCCACTGCATCCCTGCCTGTGCCAGGACCCTGCCTCATTTTCCACTCTCTGTGCCGGGGTTATTTCACATTGCTGGCTATGTTAATGCTGTCGTAGCTCGGCGATCACATCAGAGTTTATATTGCATTGCTCTCATTCACCCCACCAGGGTGAGAAATCACAGGCAGAAGTAGTTTGTGCTCTGCAGTCTGGGTTGTGTTGGAGACAAAAGTACTACACAGTCAGATCTCCTGCTCCCTAAAATCAAGGGGGCTCTGGAGAGCCAGCTGCTGGCTTGGCTTCCCTACGGAAACACCCCTGGTGATGCTCTGTCCTATCACTATTGAAAGTCAGCTGCACTGTAGCTGATGCCAGAGGGATGAGTAACACACTGGAATGCCGCAGGGTGGGTCACTGCGTATGAAATGTTGGTGATGCTGAGCCTTGGTTGAGAGGTGTGTTTTTTTTTTCTGGAAGGTTTTCCTGTTTTTCATTAGGCAGCTGTGTGACGGTCTCTGGGCAAGGAGTCCCAGTCCCTTACACTGCCAAGAAAAATACTGCAAGTTCTTGGCCTCTGAATGCCCATGTTGTGAGTAAGCTGACAGGGTTTAGATGTCCAGCACTGCCTGTGCATGCAAGGTGGGAACGGCTGGGAGGGCACATAGTGCAACCCAGTAAATGGTTTAAGGGAAAGAATAAACCTAACCAAAAAGTGTTGGAGAGCTTGAGGTCATCTTGGCACAGCTGCTTCCCCAGTGCAAAGCAGAGTGGGGAGAAAGTGGGAGGTTGCAGAGACTCGATGCTCATAGGCTTCACTCTTTTATGCTTTCTTCTGCACTGCCCCCAGCCTCTTCTCCTAGACTCGACCTGCCAGAACAACACACACAAAGCAACTCCTTGCTTCCATGCAGATGGGCTTGCAATCAGGTACCACGGCACTCTTTAACGGACACAAGCTGGAACACAGGAGGTTCCACTTAAATTTGAGAAGAAACTTCTTCTCAGTGAGGGTGACAGAGCAGTGGAACAGGCTGCCCAGAGAGGTTGTGGAGTCTCCTTCTCTGGAGACATTCAAAACCTGCCTGGACGCCTTCCTGTGCAACCTCATCTAGGTGTTCCTGCTCCGGCAGGGGGATTGGACTAGATGATCTTTTGAGGTCCCTTCCAATCCCTAACGTTCTGTGATTCTGTGAAGATGCCTTCATCAAAATCTGTACTATCATCCTCATAAAAACCTACTTTCTTTTGATCTATTTGCGTTCAATAGGAGCTTGGACTTTCTCCAGAGAAAGAACAGTTGTTGTTGCTTAAATATTTAATAAACTAGCATTTTTCCAGCCAGAACACAAACCCTTAGAAGTCAATGACAAGGAGCCATCATGCACCAACGCTTTCATTTTGTTTTTGAGCACAGTGTCTCTCTGGGTTTTACCCTCCTTTTATTCACTGGGATCATTTTTTCCTTCTCACTGCTGGGATGATTGCAGCTTTCCCTTTAGGTCATGTAACAGGAGTAGTTTTTGGAATATCTTTGAGATACATAACTAAGTTCAATGGCTAAATTAACACTTACCCTGTATGACTGTTTCCTAAGTTAGACTTAGAAAAGACTATATAGGCATTTCTTGCTCAACATGAGCTGTAGGATTCCAGCCAGTTGTTCAATTCATAGCCAGAATTTATGTACAGTTACGCTTTTCTTTTGGAAAGACATTGCACTGTTTAATGGGAGACGAGATGCTGTCAGTCCCACCTTCAAGCCCTCGCAGCGGGGACGGCAGGACAAGGGGTGCAGGCAGCAGGAACCTCCCATGTGAGGCTCAGTGCAGCTGCTGCCCAGGCAAAGTATTTTGGTTCTGGTGAAGTACGGTGCTAGTCGAGACCACATTATTTGTGTTCAGGACGGTGGTATCTCAGCGAGGAGGACCCAGAAACACCCAGAAGTGGAGCGTGCCTCAGCGGTGCTGCCTGCGTCTGTGTGAGGTTCACCTTTAGGGCTACCCACCTTACATCCCTAACACTCCCCTCACTGATTTGGGAGGGTGCACATAAAACAAATCAGGGACATTTTCAGGAAACAATTTCCATTATAATTTGTCAATATGGTCAGAATAAATATGGCATCTGTCACCTCTGATAAAGTCCTACCAGAAACCAGGTGGGCTTCTGCTGGAAATGTGCTCACTGACGCAGCTCTCCTGCTTGAGCAGCGCCGTCAGCTGTACTGGAGCCGCCTTTTTAACTTGGGCTGCAGGCAAAGCAGGGGAAGGAGAGCAAGGCTCAGACCTACAGCTGAGCAGGCTGTAGAAATCTACATTTACTTCTCCCATTGCTTTACAGAATGAATCCTCCTACCTGATAGGGAATGGATAGAGAGCCCCAAAGCCTGCAAAGACTTTCTGACTTCACCTTTCTAGGAGAATCTTGTGAGAAGGAGAATTATGTCTGGTGCTTCCACTTTAAATGCTGTCTTCAAATTCTTTTTCACTAGGCTCGGCAGAGTGCTGCTGGCTACAAAACTGCACGCTGGAGAGGTCACTAGCTTCCCAGTATCCACAGAAGTTTATTAGAGCTCTACTGGTATAGCTGCTGCTGTGCTCCTCAAGCTCAGAAGGACCCCAGGGATAAACAGTAAATATAGCAGCCACCTTAAAGAAACCAAGATATTCCCCCCAAGACGAGAGGAGATAAGTTCACTAGGGCATAGGCAGTGCAAACATAACATTGCATACAAATATAAGTAGCAAAAAAGGAGAAAATTTGCATTAGCTTCAGTAGATTCGCTAATAAAGAATATGAATAAACTGCAGATTTCTAAATGAAATATATCCTTCCTGTGCAATTTCAATGTTTGTTCATTAGGGGAACCATGTGGAAAGTTTCTGGGAAATGTCGCTATCTGCATTTGGAAAAGCTGGGCTGTGCTGCCACAGAACATAGTGACAGCTGGGAAAGGAGGTGCGCATGGAAAGCACAGGTAGCAGCATCTCGGATGTAGCTGGTGACACCACAGTCCTGAAAGAGTCACAGCCACAATGATCCACCTGCAGGAGCCCACGGGGGAGCTCAGTCCAACCCTCTCTTCACGAACAGACCTGGTCTGGGACCAGGAGACTGGGACATTGCAGACTGCACTTAATAAAAGTGAGTCATGAGTCACATTAACCTTCAGGACTCTGAGGGAGAACGGTAGAGCCTAGCCCTGTGCATTTTAGCACCAGCTCTGCTGCTGCCATCTCCAGGACTCTTCTCCCTGGAAAATGCAGTTAACACTTTATGTTTTTCCTAAATGAAGTGATGGAAAAAAGCAATGGAAATCCCTGCTGCAGTTACACCTGCGTATGGGGAGCACTGTGCAAATGGGGAGAACAGACTGGATTAAAATCAGAGAAATCCTGAGGCTGGATGCTCCTTTTGGAGATTACTGCCTTAAATTTGCCATCTGCAGCCCCTGGAGCATTAGGTCTGCCAAGGGTTTAAGCAGCCTTGGAGTCCTCTGAGTCTAGTCTCATCCAGCACCAAATCCTTGCACCACCTCTGCCAGTGCCAGCCTAGGCTTCCAGGGTGTTTCTGGAAAGGAGGAGATTTTCAGGAGGGTTTGCAGAAGGATTTTTACTTCTTTGGTACTGTGTAACCTTACATGAACCATTTTATTTCCCTTTCCTTCATTGCCCCTTCCTTCTTCCTGATTTATTCTGTATAATTTGGAAAGCACTTTGCTCTCTCATGATGCTGTGTGGTGTTTTGCTTATTTTGTGTCAGTACAGTATTTTGATAATATGATGTTTTACATAAGAAAAGTCTAAGCACTTTTTTCCCCTCACATCAGGAGTAGGGGATGCAGGGGTTGGCCATCCCAGGGGAATACACCCAGTGTTGCCAGCACCCACTCCCACCTCATCTTCTGTGTGCTGAGGACGCCACAGTTCAATTCAATTTGCAGCTCACTGAATCCTGGAGAAAACATTAAGCACAGGTAGTCAGATGGAGGGGACCCAAGATCTCATCATCTTGTGCACGGTGACAGTCTGCGAGAGCACGGACTAGGCAACTACAGAATAACCTATCTGCAGTGGACTTCCCTGACCACAGGGATGCCCCATACCATATGGTATCATGCTTTGCTATTAAACTGGGGGGTAGCCCTTAGCAGTTTTTTTTTCTATATAACTGGGGTAGCCCTTGCCTTATCTTCGTTCGCGAAGCCCAGCCATGATGATGATGGGGTAGAAGAAAGTGAGGGTTTTGTCTTCCAGAGTGGCTGCTGCTCAGAGATGGGTGGGTATTGATTGGGCTGTTTGTGGGTGACGAGTGGCTCCCTTTCCATCACTTGTTCTTTTTTCCTTCCCTTGTTAAACTGTCCTTACATCATAGCATCAAGACTTCTGGAAATCACAACAGGATCTTCTAGCTGAAAACTGAATAGAAGGCATGAAGCAAGTTACTGGGGTTGAACTGGGGCCAGAACATTGGTGATCACAGGAAGTGCCATGACTGACACATTAGTAAGGTCTCTGGGCAAGGAATCAATCAGGTTTCACCTCAGGTACTTGGTGACTTCTTCCCCTCCCTTTGCTCAGGTGGCTGTTGGAAAGGTCATTATTTCCATGAAAGCACTTCATGACAGCAGAAAAAAAATCCTGAATTCATAACCTCAAGGGAGTTTCTCCTGCTCCCCACAAGAGGTCAGACAGAGCTTGAGGCTTGGCCTAGGGCTTGCTTCTCCACCCGAGTGGGTGCAGATGCCACACAGCCACCTCTAATGTGTGTTCAAAACGAGTGGAAAAGCTTGTCCTTCCCTGCAGCAACTCTGGTTTGGCCCTTGAGAACCTTCACCACACCACACCATGAACAGGCTAGAGCACAAACCTGAACTCTTCATTTAGGGAATGTAAGCTATGTAGATACCACAACCACAGACACCTCCACAAACCAGCAGCAGCTTTGTGTTTGATCCTTCTCATCCTTTCTGAAATCATGCATACAAGAACCTGTGAGGGAAACTTCCAGCCACAGCTTTTCAGCATCATGACAAAATTTGCCCTCACTTACAGGACACCAGCCACCTATTAGGCCAGAAGAGTGACTGAATATACTTGCCAACGCAACTCCTCTTCCTTGGAGTCTGAAAATGCAGGTTCAAGTCATGCAAGTGACCAACACGTACTGCAAATTTTATTTTTATTTCTTATTACAGAAACTAAATAAGCATATGCCTACATCTTGATTAAAACAAATTCACCACTGCAGAAAAAAAGCATTTTTATTCTCTAAAGCACACCTGTGAACACAGAACAAAGTCTAATGTCAGTACATAAAAGCTTCTTCTTAGTGCACCTCTTCATTGCAGTTTCTCTGTAATTTTTTTTCAAAAAATCATTACACCTTCGGTATTTATATATGCTTGCATTAAGCTTTGAATAATCTACCCATAATGCAATTCACTTCTAGAAGTCAGTTAAGAAGCTAAAATCAAAAAGGCCCCTTAAGTTTGCTTTATTTACAGTTGCAATGGCTAAATTTTAAATACTTTACAGTCACTCCCAGCACTGGCTCTCAATTCAGAGGATTAGTGCATTCCATGATTTCCTTGTTACTGTTTTCTAGAAGGGATTAAGTTGTCCATACCTACAGCTATGTAGGTACCTCAGATACCTACATAAAGTACCTTATAGGAAATAAACATGCCAACAAAAATATTGATAATACTGAATGACAAATGAGAAACTCAACCTTTAGGAAGGGTGGACAGGTACTTGGTTTTGTGCTGCAGCCATGGCCAACTGTGGGAACAGCAGCAATGTGGAAGAAAAAGCAGTCAAGGAGCACTGAAGTCCAGAGGTGGGGTCTCTGGTTCCTTTGTAAAGAGAATTTTATGTTCAGCTCATTTCCTCCTCTCTTTCACCACCATTACTGCTTTTTCTTAAATCATCAGGTAAATTTCTGAACTGCAATAGGGGAAAAAAAAACCCAACGATGCATCTGCAGACAGGCAGACTTGCATTATCCGAATAGAAACAAATCTGTTCCTCTGAGGTTTACAGTTTGTGGGTAGATGCGGGTCTTGTGGTGACTGAGAAACTGCTGTAAAGACTAACAAATAAGATGCACATGCATTTATCTGTTCTTACATACTTTCAAAGCCCAAATGGAAGGAAGTAGTATCTGAGATTCAGATAGGTCCAGAAGATTTTTTTTTTTCTTACACAATAAGGGATATTACTTAGCACATTCCAGGTTAAAAAATTACAGTAAACATTCAGTAACTGGAATGCGCATAATATACAAGTACCATTACATTTACAAAGCTGTTCAGGACGATTTTTCTTTCTAGAATAAGCATAAAAAAGTTACAAGCTAATTCACAATAACTTTAGATACAATGTTATTAAAATACGTTGATGTTAATCATAAAAATATTTTACTATTTACATGTACACTGTATAAACCTTAATAATAAGAATATGCCCATTTTAGGATGCCTTAAACGAATATTCAGGCAGATTGGCCCATTTTATAGTGCAGTATCCCTGTTTTGGTCTTCACACCATGAACTGTACCAGATTCACAGTATCTTTGCTAGTGCTTTGCTAAAAGGTTTAAACTTTCTGTTCTTTTAAGAAACATTCATTCATTACAAAGAACCAGTTTTGTTTCCACTTTGCTTCTTATTAAATCCTAACCCCAATAGTTCAGGACACTCTGCCTGGCCTTGTGCGATTTGGTTGCATTTCCAAATAAGGCTGTAATTAATTTCATCGGTTATCACGCTGTCTTGCTTGTAGTCTGGATGCTGTGCTATAAATTCCCTCATCCATCGAGCAACTGTCATTAACTCTCCTGTGGGCAAAGGAAAGTCAAATTTCACAGCTGATACATCTAATTTAGCAATACAACACCCAAAGTTCTATGCATTATATACACAATTAATAAACAGTCCATGCTTTCACGAGAAACATATTCTTATACATGTATCTTTTTAAAATGCATCTAACCTGCAGACATAATTAAGCTGACCTATCGCTGACAGTCTAAAACCCCCTCATCTGGTGCGATCTTCAAACTTTCAGATGTTGTAACAAGACAGTGCAGAGAAGTAGCTACTGGAACAGTTGTTACCAACAGACTATATAGCAAGAGGTTTTAAACATGTCATTTAACAGAGAATCTGGCTCTGGCTGAGACGGGCCAAGAGACACATCTACAACAACTACATATGTATTTAAAATAATTGTGTCGTTGATCCACCCAACTGGGCTGCTAGCTTTGCTCTGTCTACCTTGACTTACTATTCTACTCAGGTAACACTTAAGGTTAAGACATTAAGGTACGGGACGCTCGACAAGCCTAGGAAAACTCATTGCTACTGGAACCTCAGCTTCCTAGTAGGAGTGGAAAGAGTCAACAGCTTCCACCATAGACATCTTTGGTTTAAGATTATTACAAAAAGCAAAGAGGAATCAAATTTAGGAAAACAATTTGGAACACAAATAAAAAGTAAAAAGCCTTCAAGGTTGTGTAAAGATACCTTATCAGTAGTTTTGAACATGAACACAAATCAGAAAAATTGTGGGAAGTACAGGAAAGAAAAGCAGAATAGAAAAGGTTAATAACAAATAAATTAAAATGTGCCTCAAAAACCAGGAGCCTTGTTTTAAAGAAATGAGGCCAGAGTTTACACTTCTATATTAAAAAAGGGCAGGAAAAAACACCCAAGAGGCACTATTTGTTGAAGGCACTAAAAGCTCACACAAAAACCTTCTCAAACCAATGAGAAGCAGAAGACCTGCAAGAAAATCGATTGGGCTGGGAGATGAGCAGAGCAGAACATAAAGAGACATCTTTGGACTAAACACCGCTGCAGGCTGTCAGTGCGGGAGGAGACAGGAGAGCAGTGCAGCTCGCACCAACACAGACCCCTAGTGGTCAGGCAGTCCAGACACTCCCCATCCTTCGTAAGGTGTAAGTCTGCAGCACCTTAACCATCAACACTGCCTGCAGCTCTCAGAGAACATGAACTGCTTATGAAGCACTATTTTAAAATCCTTTCAGTTGACCAGTTAAGTATAAACCCTAGACTATCTACCTCACTCTCACACCTTTTAGGTCTATGTAAATACACAAGCTGAGTTTTGCGATGCTCAGGGTAGCAAAGTTGTTCCTTGGAAGGGAAACACCCGCTACACAGGGTCGAGCCCAGGTCATTATCTCTTGGAAAAAAACTCTGAGACCTATGCATTACTTGGTCTTTCAACAACATTTTTCTGAAGGAAAAAACCCAACAACAAAACCAAAACCCAACAACAAATCAAACAAACAAAAAACCATCAAGAACAAACACTGGATAATTTTGAAAGCATTGCTATTTTGAGGGCTGATGTGCCTCAGACATTTTCTTCCTTTCAGTTTCTCTCCTCTCCCTCAGTTAAGCCAAGCATCAAATCTCCATCCATGTTACCCGAGGGACAGAAGCCTCCTACAGACATGCAGCATCAGGAAAGAGCATTTACAGAGAAAGCTGTAATTAATTAAAACTTGTTACCATTCTGAAGTATTACAGAAGTACCGAATTACCAAGTCCTGAGCTTTAAAAAGTTCTTTAACTAGAAGCTTCTACAGCAATTTTCAAGAATTAAAAAGGAACGCAACACTTCAATTTAAAACCAATAAATATATTTCACTGGGGAAAAAGTATATCTAGACTTCCAAGACTAAAATTGTCTAGCTAAATTTACAGCAAGGCAGGCATACAAGGGATTTGCACAAAGAAAGGTATAAAGCTGCTGCAGACTCTGCTACACACCCAGTTCTGAATTGAGGTTTAGCTTACACCTTTTACTCATTATACTGCTGTGCATTTAAAAAGGAGTATAAAGAGCCATTATATTGCTTGTCTTCAAAAATACTGCAACATGGGGAAGACAAGGAAAGAGCCTTGTTTGCTCTGCCTTGAAGAAGATTTGCTACTTACAGAAGGGCTTTCTGATCAGGGAGCTAAAGACTAGGTCTCATGCTCCAGCATACCAGAATTTAGACTTATGAATGCTTTGGAGCTACACCAATAATAAAAGGCTATCAGAGCCAGCCTCACATATTCTTACAACACTTAACTGCCAGGCAAAGGGTTTAGCGTATGTGCAGACTACTACAAAGTGGACAATACACTGGTAAAAGCAGCAGTGAGTAATGCTGAAAAGAGAAATTCTGGATTGGAGATACAAGTTTAAAATGGGTAACAGAACATTTATAATCAGAATTAGACAGGACTAGATTTCAGAGAACACACTCCAGTCCTTTGCTCCTATGATTCAGCACTAAACCAGACAGCCATAGCTGTCACCAGTTTTATCCAGCTGAAAACTAGCAAACAGTGCAATTACTGTCCAAGTAGAAAAATGCCAAGAAGATCAATGTCCAAAAGTGTCAAACATACCAGATGCTCTCTTTTTTATTAGCTTCAGGTAGTTTAGGATGGTGCACCTTGTGTCCACATCCACTTCCATGTTTTCAAGATAGGAATTCAAAATGGGGATCAAACCAGGGAAGACTCCTTCCTGTGTAAAAGAACAGAGTCAGCATGAAACACACTCAATCTGGTTTCCAGGAGGGCAGAGAGGAGGGGAAGACTGTGTGTTCGAGACAGAAGAGGCTATGACCTTCCCATTGATAATGGTGTCAATGCTCATTAAGGTGTACTCTTCCGCATTGGTGCCTGTCCCGTTCTGTGCAGAGCCACATCCATCCACAACAGCATTTCCACCTTCAAGGGGTGACACAAAGGGAAAGGAAAAAATGCTTAGAAAGCAAGAGATGCACTAAACATTCATAGCAGTGTAAATCAGATTGTGTGTTGTGATACCTTTGCAAATATCTTTTCTGAAGTAAAACATTCCCTGCCGGACAGCATCTCTTTTCTGGGCCACCTTCATGTTTTCATCCACCTAGCAAAAGAAGAATTTCAGAGATTTGTGACACTTTAGAAAACATAGGACTCTCCCAAACCCTCACATTTTGGTCTCATTAGTTGAAACATCTACTATGTTTCTTATTATTTTGGCACACAAGGCTAAGCTGTGGAGAGAAGTTTGATTTCATTCTTCAAGGGTCCTGGGCAAAACCACAAAGAGATGATGTTCTAGGAAACTAGGCCTCCAGAAGGAGAGGTCATGGTATCATGTTAGAACCTGCTACTCTAATCATCAAATTTGGATAAAAACACAGAAACAGCTGTGATTAACAGGTTACATCTCATCTGGCAGACTTCATTCCATATTTAGATGCAATTTACATGAGTACAGAAGAAGAAAATTGCCATTTCCCTAGCCATAGTTTGTTGCTTTAATTAACGAAATCAAAGTCTTTAGAGGAGTTACCACTGTATTAAACAAACCTTCAGAAACAGAATTCCAGTAACTCTGCATGGGAATCTTGCCTATTCCATACACAAACATCTGTTAGATACTCAGATAAACTTGGACTGCCAGTAAGGAAGTTCTAAATTGCAGGCTTCTCAAAAAGTCTACAAAGCACTGCTCACGTGCTCTGCAAATGACATAAGCACTGCTGCGTCTTTCTGGATGGAGATTTTGTCGAAGGTCTTTGGTTGGTATGTTCTCAGGGAATTAACGTCACAGCTTTCAGATGCCAGCGTTGCTGTGTTGTCTTCAGAAGGGATACGATTTGCTGAATCCTTCGAACTTTAATTAAGGCCAATGCAAAATCTTCACTTACTTCTAACCTTTCAAAGCTTTGTTTTCAAAAATCTGTTTTCATTCATTTTCTATTACGAAACCTATTTACACAACAGGCTGTTTTGAAAGTTTGAAAGCACTCCAGTCCTAGCTGATGGGAGTACAACCGCACTCAGACAGCACAGATTAGTGTGAGATTAGCCCCATAAACCCGTATTATTTTACTTGAAAGAGGCAGGCTTACCAATGGTTGTGCAATTCTGTGTTGCATTACCTCCCAAATTGACTGGCAAGCTCTAGCAACTTTATGTCCACCCAGGCCCCCAACTCTGTTAAGAATCTTTCAGCACCTGATCTCTTTTTCAGTCTTAACTGATATTCATTAGTTTAAAATTTTGCTCTTTTAAGACATTCCAAATACAACGTAATTATGCACTATAAGTGCTAAATTGCTGCATAATTTATGAAATCCTTACAACAGGAAGAGAACTTCCCCTTTCTGAAATCATACCAGCTGTATGGTATGATTACTGTTTATTTACAACTTGAATATTTTTCTCCATTTTAATTAAAGGCACTAAGAAAAGCTGCAGGATGCTACTGCTACATCACAGCCAGCAATGGTGGTATTTTCTAGTACACAGCCTGTGAAAAGCCTTCTGTACTGCAAGATCTTTTTTTTTTTTAAAAAGTTACCCAAAACACTGCAGGATTATCTATTTAAAAAGACATTTTCTGCTCAGGTACCTCCGAAAAGATGTGCAAGGACAGTTTCATCCAAAACAGTTCACCAATTGTGAAGACAAAATTAAGTAGAATGCACATTTTGCATGGATGGTCTGTCTAAACCCAAGTCACAGCTGTGACCAGAATCAGCAGTATTTGTTTTCACTCAAATACCATGCAACACTAAGCACACTGAACTCCTCCTGTCCCTCTCCACCAGAAACAAACAAAATAGATAACAAAACCACAAGACATAGGCAACAGCCATGTTAAAATAAATATCTGAAGTTTTTATTCTGACCTCCACAGGTTTCCTCACATGTGAAATGGTGGAAACATGCCATTTCCCAGACTCAAAACAGCCTTGCGACAATGGTGTTTCTCAACATTTCTGCAGTAGTCACACACTGTTAGACACCAGAGAAATTCCCACAGTATTTGTCTATAAACTTAATTTCATGAGACAGCAGTAAAGTATTTGTTTAATACCGTAGAGCTGAAGTTGATTCAAAGTACTGGTAGAGATGAGAGCTGATTGAAAAATGAAAATGACACTTCTGTAAGTGGACAAATATTTCCTAGCTCGCAGAGGACAAAAATCAGACTTGATACAAACACACTGTATTTAGCTCTAATAGATCTGATCTTTCACACATACCTTGGACAAAGGAATGAGAAAATCCAGTTTATATGACAAAATCACTCTGGTTAGCAATACCACAAACACAACATACGCAGAGTTTTCAAAGTCTGTTAACTGGACCTAAACATGAAAGGATTAGAGATTAAATTAACTTTAGTGGGAACATAGTCATGGAAGTAGATAAATATCTGGGAGTGCTTAAAACAGTTTGACCCAACTGCTCATGTTGGTACACACACCCTCTACTAGCAGAGACGGTGATGCACAAGCTGGAATTACCAGCAGTGACTTCAAATGCACAATACATGCACACACTTCAGCAAACACAACCCAATGCCAAAACACACCTGCATTTAAAAAGACTAATAATGTGCACCTTCAGGCTCTCTGTGTAATTACAAATGTATAATAGCATTTTAATTTCCACTTCACAGGGATTAAATTCAGAGAGCGCAGAAAGAGACAGCTATAAAATAAAGGCACTTGTGAAAAGCAAGCAATGACAGCAGAATTGTTCAGTACCAGGAAAGATACTGGAGAAGTACAGCCCCTAGAAGCTAAATGGGGCTTTGTTTACTACTGCTTAATACAAGCCTAATTCCTTTCCCATCACCCCAAATCCATTAGCATGCTTTCCTGTGCCGCAGTGGATTCTGCTGTCAGTTACATTCCCACAGCCCATGTCTGATTAAACCGTGCTGTCCAATTCACTTGTGTCCAGCAATTCAGAGGGGAAAAAACACAGCAAAAGTAATAAGGGTTTGATACTGGATGGCAGAACACCAGATACTTTTCCACTTAAAAAGAAATGTGCTTTTCTGCATACTGACACCTTCCTTACCTCCATAGGTCTGAATTCTACTCTCCATCCAATATCTGAATTTGGAGGAGGTGGCTTAAACCTCATTGTCTGCCAGTTTGTAGACTGAATATTCTGCAAGGCACATAAAATAGTCTGTCACAATCAAGATATGCATCATTCTATAATATTATCAAAGAAAATTAAGCAGATAACTAGAGTCCTAATATTTTGCCCAGAACAGCCCATCAAGTTAGAAAAGTGCTTCCAAACTAAGTGGTATGACTTTCTAAACCACAGTACAACTACCCACCCAAAAAGCAAATATGTTACACTTTCTCATGCTATTTTGTTTGAGGATTATGTATATAAGATACTAAGTGGCTGTGATTTACCTGACATTTTTTTATGAGGAGTTGATGCATCTCAAACTAAAAATACCTTATATTGCCATAGCTATTATTTCATAAAACGGCGTAAGAGAGATTTATAAGTGTCATGCAAAACAGTTTTTATGAAGCCATAAAAATACAGTTCTCCGTAACACTTGTGTAACAGCCATAGTTAGGACTCTTAGTATTTTCTTGGGTTTAAAGTATAAGCCAACACCTTCTCCTAAATAAATGATAAAACTAAGAAATAAATGTGCTTATAACTGCAAAGTCATATGCTAAAGAGCTGGCTGAAGTGAAAAATTAAGGAAAAAAATTCTTAGCTAATACAGTCATCCTCCAATTAAGCAGTACTATAAAGAATAAGCAATTTTATTTATATAGTTATCAAATTCTTCTAAATCAGACACAACCTCAAAATGGTCGGATTCATTTGCATCATCTAGATGTATTTTCTCCTCAAACAAAGTCAATGGGTCTCGAATGAACAAGTGTGCAATATGCTGTGCCAAAAGGTGGTCAATACCTACAAAATGAAAATTCAAACAAACAATTCACACATAGCAAAGCAGGCTCTAGGAAACGATTTGTTTTACAAGACCGAAAACATCCAACTCTGCAATGCTACCTCAACCCACTACATCCTGTTAAAGTTTAAATGATGACTTCAGGAAGGAAGGAAATGATTAAAGAAAAAAACCAAACAAACACAAAACCGAACACTTTCTTGTTTAGAAACAGCAGCTGAATATTGGTGTGGCTGCACCTCTGTGCCATGTTTCCTAAAGCAGTTCCACTCTCTCCACAAAGCTAAAACATTAATGTGTCAAACACTGAGCTTCTCAAGCTGGAATTAAGACAGTTTCCGTTACAAATAAATACCTTTTAAAAAACTCTCAAGACCACACCACACAGATACTTCCTGAGTAGGAGTCACTCTGAGGGATGCACAATGATTGAAACAAACAAGAACGAAAATGTGAAATATTATCCCCACACACTGCAAGCATAGTTCTTAACCTGCTCATAATGAAGCAAACACTTACCTTCCTTTATTAGGTGCTCGTAGATATCTTTGTCTATTGTCAAATCAATGTCATTGTATTTCTCACCACATTCAGATAGATAACTGTCTATGGAATCATATCTGGATTTACTGATTCTATAATGGTTGTTCTTCAGTGGCTATATAATTTAAGAATACAATATTTTAACAGCTTGTTAACAATGTTACCTAAGTTTTACTCACTAATGACACTTATGTGAGAATTATTATCCTGTTTAAAAACCCTACAGCTTCAATTAACAGTATTCAAAGCATGAGTTTTAGACAGGCTTAACAGAAAGTGATCTTGGAATTATGACTATTCTGTTTGCAGATGTATGTATCTGAGCGAAAAAGCAGTCATCACACTGACTAGAATTCTCTTAAAGTGGAAACATTTTCCTGATGTAATAAATCATTACCTCAAGTATCTGGAAAGCATTATTATACCTATTGCAACACATACCAATACAGTTTCACTATGCACACATTGTTAAAGATGCTCTTAAAATGGGTAGTTCAAGAAATATTTCAAGTAGACTTTTTAAAATTATTTTTTCATTTTCTATAGTTTTGTAAGTGCCTCAAATGCCAATTCCTGCTTAAAGAAGCTCCTTAAGTTCCAAGTTCTGACAACTGGCTCTTTTCACATAGTTCTAGTTACTACTAGTTCTACTACATTACTCAACAGCACCTGCTATTTAATCCAAAGCAATTTTTGCTTTTTGGGTTTAAGCACAGACTGGGAAGTTTCATCACAGGGGGACCTTTTCAGCAAGCTGTGAAGGAGTGAGAGAAGTTCTACTGGGATTCCATACCTAACTAAAAATATATATTTGCTAACATAAACTGTACAACCAGTGCGAATGTTTACACCATCGCTCCTATATTTACCACAAAGACTGCTACGTTCCCTTGCTAGGGATTCTGATCAGCACAAGCAGAATTTTATACTAAAGGAGACTTAACTTTCTTGCCTGCAAAGAAACAGGCATTTACTACCGAGCATTACTTACCTCTAGCCCCCTCTCTTCTCGCGTTCGGTCATCTACAGATGCAGAGATGACTCCCCAGCGACAGTCAATATCGGACACGTAGCCTCTGTAGAATGGAGATGCAGCACTCAACGCCATCTAAAATAAAACAGCCTGATATGAAAACAAGGGACAAGCCAAGGAACCGAAAACAAAATACAACCCCACTGGAAAAGGAAACTTGCTGGTCCAGAAGTAACGGAAATATATACTTCAGTTTAACCTACAGCTAAAGCCCATACAACCACAAGTCTCAAAAACTGCTATCTCCAGAAAACACCTAAATGAAGGGTTAGTGTTACTGAAGTGGCATCTGATGCTCTCCAAATTTATTACCTCAGCAGATCAGAACTTGAGGAACACAGATGATAAAGGCAGAAGCAATTTCATGACAAATCAGCAAGTATTTTACTCATACACTTTCAAAATCCAAAGGTTCACCTGACAATCATTTTATTTTGGTTACTTTTGTTTGGCCAAGCACCTCAGCAACACAGCTGCAATATACCTCACTCAGAGCAGGATCTGGTCACCACCTAGACCGGACCAATACTTTATTTTTGTAACACCTGTTATAAACACCTGCTTATGACCACATGCTTGAAAAGGCACAGATTTAAACAACTTAGGCTATAACTCTCTGTAACACTAGACCAGAGTTGAAAAAAAAACCAACTGTTTTAAGGAGTGAGCTTCTCTTGTTTTCATAAAAAACTGCTCCAAATGTATTTCTACAACTATTCAACAAGCCTCTCATGCATGTGGGAGAGAGAAGAAACAGACATCATCTGCTTTGTGGTGTTATTTGGACATTAAATAAATCACACTGCTCATCTGACAACCTAGCATGACACTGACACTTCTCCCAGGGTACTAAATTTGTGAGCAGCATTCAAGTTTGTTTTTAATTTAGATTTTATCTTTTAACTCTTTAGCGAAGACCTGAAGTGACAGAAGTGGATTACTTACCACAATGGGACAGATCGTGGCTAGCTGATCATAAAGGTATCTTGCTTCAGAAATGCTGCAAGCCTGGAATGTTACCTGTTGGAAGAAGTACAACTGCTATCAGAATTTCTATAACCATAGTGCAACCACAGTCTTAAATACCAAGAATTTTAAGAGGTTTTCTTTGTTTGGTTGATTTTGGGTGGGTTTTTTTGTAGGGGTTCTCCCCTACCCCTCAATTCTTGGACAAACTTCTGCCTCATCTATGAGCAGCATTTATATCACAAGCTTCTTTCCATGTTCATGAAAAGATTTCAGACCACAATGCTTTGGCAGTGAGGTGAAATGTACAAACATTTACTTGCCAGAACCAAAGAAAACTGCATTAACATCTACAATACACATGGGTCAGTAATGCTCCTTCAGGAAATAAGCCAGGAACCTACTTACTTAAAACAACAGTCAGAAACTATTGTAGATGTAATATTTGTTTTATGTGGCAGCTAATCTTGTTTTACAGAACATTTCAAGACACCTTTGTTTTGATCCTGCAAAACTGCAAAAAATAAATATATTTGTGTCTACTGTAACTTTTATTTAAAAATAAAAAGCCCAGTTTTGCCTGTATTAGACACCAGGACACAGCAAAAGCTGGAAAGCAAATGCTATTCGCAAAAGCCATAAATAATGTGGAAGCCTCTTTGCAGCTTTTGGTGAAATTTGCTCAGAGCAGCATCAAACATGAGGTTCTGTTTCTAGTAGCAGACCTTACTCTCCAGACTTCCCAAACTGACACTTTATGTAATTTTAAAACGCAGAGGGAGATCAACCACCTCAACACTGGTAAAAGATGTTAATCAGATCAAAAACCCCTCTCCCCTTCTTCACAGTTTACATGTCCATAGATCAGTGGATAAAGTAGACAAGAGTGTCCCTCTCTACCCCTATCATAACATCATACAAGAAGCTTCAGCTCTAAATCGCCACTGCTGCTTACTGTCCTAAAGAATGCCAGTCAAAAAGAACTAAAGAATCAATTAAACAATTAAAGAATCCCATAGAACAAACAGGTTCTTCTTAGTCTGCCACTGAAGCCCAATCCAACCCCACAAAAGCCTTAAAAACCCGACCAACAAAAAAACCCAAACCCTAAAACTCCTGAGTTAACTGGTGGAGGTGTGTTTTTTTGTTGTTGTTGGTTTGGTTTTTTTTTTTAGGGGTGGCAGGGAGTGTAGGAGGAATATGGGATTTGTTTGTGTTTGTTTTGTTTGTCTTTTTTAAATGCCCAGAAAACATTCATTAAAACATCCCAAGTTAGAAAATGGTGTACAGTAGAAAAAATATTTATTCTGTGTCTATCCTTCGACTGGCTATCAGGAAAAAAAACCAAACCAAAACAAAAACACACTTTGAAAAGACAAGATTATTTAATCCTCTTGCAGAGAGACAGCCAAGTATGATTTCTCATCACTGATTTTGGTCTTCCAGCACTAAAGGAACCTGCCTTGGGGCAGGGGAGGCAGGACAGGGCACTTGCACCCTTTCTAGACACAGTGATATCTGCCTGCCCTTCCCTTTTATGTTCGTTCCAAATAATGTTACAGCTGGGATTCAACCTGGTTTCTAGCCAAACATCCCATGACAGATGAAAAGGGCACAGCAGACTTCTCCAAAGCAGAATGCAGCAGCCAGGAGCACAAGACTCAGATGAGATAGGGACATGAAGCCTCCAAAGAGGCAGGAAAGCAGTGGTTTTGCTTT
>NW_010207516.1:24745-42181 GCF_000695765.1 Mesitornis unicolor
GCAGCGCCTCCCACCCCACCATTGCTGGGGGCTGTCCTGGGCAAGCTCATCAGTACATTATTTTTAACTCTGGAAATACATCAAACCAGGTTAGCTTGGTGCACAGTGAGAAAAAAAAAACAACCCAAAACACAACAAACCAAAAGGAAGTATACATACTGCAAACTACCTCACAGCAAATAGGTGGGGAATGCATGTTTTCTTCTAGTCTGTTACAAGCAGCTGCTTACAGCACCTACCAGCCTTGTTTTCATTCTCCCTTTGATGATAACAAGGCTACCAAATTTGACTACTGATTACAAGAATGGGGGACAGAAAAATGGTATTCTGTAAAAAGGAATTTAATACATCTTTAAACAAGTTCATAAAAGAACTGAATGGTAAGGCTGTATTTCTTTTATTGGTCTTAAGAAAAAGAGATGGTACAAAATAGACCATATCTAACTTAACTTTGTAAAAACACACAGTATTATTTACTACTTAATCAGATTCTCCCTAGTTTACCCTTAGTGACAAGAAAGCATACTTAGCTGCTGTCAAGAACATTTTTTTAATTCAGCTTTTGTAGTTTCTCAAAGGGAAGTGCTTTGAATGCGGTTATTTCTGCCAGTGCTGTGAAACCAGAAAGCTTGGAAATTTTCCTTTAATCTTCTAAAGACTTAATGCTAGCCTCTTCCTAGCTCTGCTTTCAAGACAGTGGTGACAACAGGCAGATTTTTATCAACAACCAAATACATTGCTACTACCTAAGGCACCAGCCCCTAGCATCAGGTTACTACAATAAACAAATATTTAAAACAAACAGATATTGAAAGGATTGCAACTGAAAATGCAACAGTTGAATTAAACTAGAGAAATTAGCCACAAGGCAAACCTTAAAAAGAACGCATTTAGGGAAGACAACATTCAGTAACATCTTGAAAGCAGATGCATTTTACCTGAAGACAACAGTTTCCCATTCCAAAGCCCATAGCATCCATGTATATATAGTCTGGCTTCGCTGCTTTTGCCGCTTCTCCATCATCATTAGGAAATGTTTCAATAAATGGTGATGGCGTGTTCTTATCTCTAAATACTGTGGGGGAAAACAGAGGTACTCAGTAACCCAGAGCATTAGATTGAGCATTATTTTGAAAAAGAAAAAAGATAGATTGAGTTTACTCACTTGGTACATTTATCACAACCTTCTCTCCTCTTCGGTGCCGAATGTTTCTGGTCAGTGTACTACAACAAAAAAACCAGTTTGCTGAAATATGTGAAAGCTTCTTTCTATGCATATGTTTTTGCAGTTAGTTTCCCAGCAATTCTTAGGGTTTCAGAACGCCAACTTACTATTTATTTTTAACATTTTCCTTCAGGACACTTCTTTTTCTAGTTTAAGGTAGACTATAACAGATAAAACACTGCATTTTTCTTCAGTAAAGTCAGTCTTACTTTGATGGAGTTCACAGTACTGTGCTGATAGAATAGGCACAAGTAAAAGGCTACTGACCTGAAGAATGAATCTAAGAGCAAGTGAAATGGCATGCTTAACTTTTAAATAGACCGATTTTTATTCTCCTAAGTCTACCCTTGCAATGAAAACCCCTCTCAGACTATACAAGTAGTTTGACACCATGCTCCATTTCAGAGTAACTAGGGCAAGTTACTGAGTACACTGAGATGTTGCTGTGACAGACCTGAGCATTAACTGTGATGCAAGTGGTTAGCCATGGGATTTCAAACTGGGAACAATTTTGCAGTCGCACAATCAACACCGTTTCCCCTATAATGGCATGAACTACTATATAAAATTACTTGAACTTAACAGTTTACTTTCTTAAGTCACTTTGACCAAAAATACATGTCATCACAACAGTCTCTGTCCAAGTCCTTGGGATAATTGCAGCAACGAACCACATAGTTCTCTATTCCAGTAATGTAAAGAAGCTGCAGGTATGCCTATGATATTTAGGCAGAGAAAAATATTCAGCTTCTCATTCACACTTCTCAAATACTCTTACCTAAATCTAGGATGTTTATTGATGGCTTCATCTGGAAAAAAGAGGGATTTTGAAGCTCCTCCTTCTACTGGTGTTGGCTTATATTCCGGCAGTGTAAACCCAGGACACCCTAACCTGTGTAACACAGCAATAAGATCCAAGCTGTAATGAAAGCAGACTGTGATTTTAAAGCAGTCAGACGATCAGTGATTAGAATATCAGCAGACAAAGGAATAAGAAGAGATTTTTTTTTTAAATTTGCATCTAATTTCCATTAGTATTTCTCAAGTGCTTTTCAAGACTGCTGCCTATGCAGAGGAATTGCCAGAAAGAGGTTGTAAAACAGTTGCCATTAAAAGGTCACCGCTTGCCAACAACTGGCTTCTGTGATGGTTAAAGCAGACTTTCTAGAAATTATTTTGTAAAGGACTACTTTATCATTGGACAGTTAACATGGACTTCCTCAGTGGCTGAAGAAGAAAACTTCACAGTATTATGCAGGGTACACACACATTTTAGTGTCATTAATACTGACATGCAGATGCATTCTGTGCCTTGAACAGTTTTTCTGGAGGGTACAGGTTAACACTGACTGCTGAAGCAATTCATCCAGCTCTGCTCCCAACAATCTATGCCTGTTAAAAAGACGTATCTAACCAATTCTGTATGAATTAGAGGTAGTTTAAAGTGATAACACACATCCAAAGTCTCACAGCAGCTTGTGATTTTGGGACTCTGAAAAACCCTTTAAATGAGAGGAATGTAATAAGCAAAGAAAAATTACAGCTATTAGGTGTAAAATGCTGAGAGATATGCAAGTAAATCAGAACACAACCCTTCCCTCTTAAATGTCCACTGTAAGTTTAAGAGTCGTCTGAAACAAGAATAAGTAGGTTTTTAGAACAACTGAGACAAGGAAGCAGTTGAGAATTTGGAGGGAAAGTTACAGAAGATTAATTTCTCCATGATGTACAGTATAAAGGACAAAGAATGTGCTACCTCAAGAGGCTCTTAATATATAAAAAAGGGTTAGCTGATACGACTACAAGCAAAATACTCAAAATACAAGGGAAGACATTTCTGGATATTATATTTATACTCAATATGTATTTTACCACTGATTTCTTCTGCCCGGTTTAAGTGTACAAGTTGTCCTACAACATCTAAACCCAACTTCATAACTTACGTAAGTGCAACATTATAAACTGCATCACTCTGGTCCTCAAGAATGTAAACTACTTTCTATTTACAAATATTCAGATATTCTCTCCTAATACAAAACCATCACAAATTAGAAGTAACCTAAAAATACAAAAGAGGCTTATTTATTTTTTTCACTATAATAAAAATTTTAGGAAATATGAGCAGAACATAAAGTTGAAGTACTTTAATGGAATCGTATCTTGCTCTGGTTCATTATATAGTTTAACTAAATGCAATAAGGAGAAAAAAGCACATAAGAAAAATAGGAAACAGAGCATTACACTTCAACAAGCATCTCACCTTGGAAATGACGTCACAGTACAAACAGCCTCGTTTTCCTTGAGCACAGAGGCGGCCTCTTGTCGTCTTTTCCTCATGTTGTCTTGCACAGTGTTGAATTCAGACATGGTTCCTCCATATGGCTGCCCAGGTGTCCCTTCGATCATATAGCTTCCATATTCTGGTCGCCAGAGTGTTGGGTGGCTATAATAAAAGAACAGCCTCGCTTAAATATTTCTACAACTTAAAAAAAAAGATGCATTATTTGTGAGAATTTCAGAAATGAATGCAGCTTGCAAGAAAAGTCTCCCGAAGCTGATTATTTGGTAGAGTAACACAGCGTACCTTCCAATACACCTCACTGCTGGGAAGCAGCGAAAAGAAATTAATCCACAGTTGGGCAGTAGGAAGTGTTGGTGTACAGCGCAAGAAGTAGGATTTGTGTATGTAAAATTGCAAACATCTTTAGTATCTGTCTCAAGCTTTGTTTCTTGGGCTTTTAAGTGAAACTGGAAAATACAGAACATTGCTTCCACAGGGCAAGGCAAGGCAAACCTTATGCTCAATTTCTTCTTCCTATTGCCTGTGAAAACCTAGTCCTGTGTCACAATTTTATCAGGTTAAGAAATGACATGAAGTTTGTGCATAGCTATTCACCCCGAGAAGCTGCACTTTCACATCCCCTTATGAAGCCACCCCATCTCCATGGAGTGCACTGCTCTACCAGGGGCACATCTCTCCTGATGTTCTTCTGGCAGTAGCAGTTTCAAGCACAGCCTAAAAGCAAAGAGATTCCTTCTAGCAGGCTTTTAATAGTCCCTCTACTGAGGAAGACAGACAAGGAAGCCTCACTGGAAGATGAGGTTAAGGTACCTAGAAAGAAGCAGACAGGCTCAGGGCACAAAAGCCTTTCATTGCTACAGCAGAGTTTCTCCACCTTCCTGTAAGCTGTGACCTGCTTTTGGCTCTCTTCAGCCAGAGCACTTTGCTGTCTCTGGTCTCATTTCTCTGCTGCAATCAACTAAAAGGCAACTCACCCTTCTCTGGCTATTTGAAGTAGGGATATGATCCAGTTATTCCTGAAAGCTTCATGTGAAAGGATGGGAAAGAACTGCTCTGTCATCCTTACACCTACTTCCTAATTCTGCCAAAAATGGGAGAGCGCTCTGACAGATAAGAGACTTCACTCATCCTGCAGTCGAGGATACAGGGGTGAGTGCACACACAGATACCTTATGGGGCAGGGAATGTGTAATACCCAATAACTGTACACACAGACACAAAACCAGAGCAAGACAAAACAAATACTCAAACTGCAATTTCTGTGGGCTCAGCCTTACATACCACTTTTTTCCAAGTCATAACACAAAAGGTGCACGGACTGCCTGCAAGTGTGCTCAAAATCTTGCACTTCCTGCACCCCAGCTTTATCTCAAAATATCGATATTTGTGGTTTACAGTTTTACCAACAGCAGACTTGAAAGTTAAACCAGGTCTACAGAATTCTGTGGAGAACCATAACAGGACCATAAAAAGGAGAAACAGCTACTCACTTGGGGTTTACCTTCTCCCCCTTGTCTTGCAGTGTTTGAAGAACTTCTTCACCGCAGAGCACCAGGCGCACTTTCTTATTTTCATGGTCAAATTTTACTAGCATATATTCCACCTTGTGGAAAATAAATAAACACAAAATAAACAAGCTAAGATTTTGTTAACATGCAAACAAATTGCATATAATTTTAAGCATCAAGCGAAAAAAAAAAGGTATGTCAGACTGAAATTCAGCTCTACAGAAGGTTACAAACCATTACTAACTATGAATGCAGTAAACAATACTGGAGAAGATGGCCGCATGCTTATTTAATCTTGAATAAAGAACTGAAATTCCTTGAAACAGGCCCTGAAAATTCTTTCCCTCCATTTCTAACTGTATTTCACAAAAAGATTCCTGAATGTGTATTTGCCTCCACATGATTTTTCAGACAAAAAGAATTAAAACCCCATGCAAGCTATTAAGCACAAACATCTCTCTGTCACCTCATGAGTTACAGTCTCTGTTGCTGACAAAAAAAAAAATTAAAAATGTCATGATACAAACAAGACACCCATTTACATCCATCACTTGCTGAAACTATTTAAGGCTATCATGACAGAGCCCCATCTACTCCATGAAAAGCCAGGGTTGTTACAGACAGCACAAGTCCTGCTATTGCTGCAGCACAGGGGTTTTCACCCCTTCTTGATTTGGCTTTGCTGCCACCTTTTCTTCCTACCCTGCCCAAGGGTGTACCTTGCCCCAGGACCTCCGTCTCCTCCCCTGCCCCGGGCTGTGACCCACATCTGCTCCTGGTGACACATGGTAGAGAACCAATCCAACAAGCCACCAACAACAGCAGTTTCCTTAACAGAGATTACCTGAAACCCACCAAATCTGAACACCCTCATGTCAAACTTCCTAATCTCCATGCATAGTTGCTATCAAAGCTCCTGCAAAGACTTTTAGGGCACTACCCAGAACAGCAACTGGACTTTACAGCCCTTCAATACTGACTTAAACAATCTACTTCCCAACACCTATTTAGCAGGGGATGCTTTGCACTGTTATGGGAAGTGTGAAAGGCAAAACAGCCCCCAGTAGCGATGTGCTGTGTAAAAGCAGAAGTCATACATGAAAAAGCATCACAAGGGGACTGGCTTTGAAAACCCCCGGGTGCACCAGCAGCATATGCAGTGCCTTGTGTTGGAGGCTCTCAAACCACTGTCTTCAAGACTTCCACAACTCATTTAGTATAAACATCAACCTGTAGGTAAAAATTCAGGCTGCAGTTCCACATTTAGAACTCGTCAAAGGTTTTGCACCATGCTCCTCAGTTTTGTTTCCCAATATCGCCTAAAAATGAATCCACTGGTACTTCCCACAGCCTCAGGCGTTTAGATTCACGCAAGACGCTGAAGTTTAAAGTTGCAGTGTACCAACTCATGGCAACTTCTGTTTTATACAGAAGTCTGATGTGTATAAGAAAACAGCTTGCCAAGACACAGGGAACTTGTGCAGTGTTTTCCAGCACAAAAGTGGATTTACGGGCTTAGTGTTCTTTGGTTGCTTCAGTGTTCACAGGAGAGCTATTGCTGGCTACCGTGACAACAAATATAATCCTCCCTTTTGATTTGTGATTAAATCACAAGCAGCATTATCCAAGAGTGTTTGTAATTCTACAGAATCTGATTAGACACAAACTCTGGAAGGACTCAATTAGCAATTATACGTGTTCTCTATAATTTTTTAGGATCAGATTTTAATCCCCTGAAAAAAAATAATAATTTCTAGTTCCTGTGCAAGAGAGCAATTCTTCGTGCAGTATATTTTGTGGTTTGTGTGTAATATGTCACAATAATCTACTTGAGATAACTAGATGACAGTCAACCAGAAAACGCTCAAGCACTGATTTACTTGTTATCTAGTACCAGTCTCTCCACTGACTGATGATCCTTCATGATTACTGGCTGTAAAAAGGGTCTTCTCACATACTTTCCAGTTTCCTACCATGATCAATATCATCTCCTCCTGCTTTAGGACAGCATCCCCCTCACTTGGATCCAGCCTAACCTGGACAAGGTACGCAAGCGCCCAGTTCTCAGAGTCATACGGATGGACGTGTGAATGGGCATCAATCCCACTGCCTGCCTGGCCTCCCACCGCACCTCTCACTCAATGCCTGCATGGGCGGGCAGCAGAAGGAAAGGCAAAGGAACCACAGCTGCCTTCAAGAGACTCCAAGGGTGAGCATTTGCTCACGGCTACACAAATATGGTACTGTAATTAGCCTCCTGCTTTTAAAATCCCTCTCCAAATGTAACTGCAATGAGCTGGTAGCGCAAACACAGCACTTCTCTATAAAGCGTATTACAAGTTTCACAAAAGAAAGTAAGCCAGAAGTGGAAAGAAACATTAAGCCAAGAAGGCAAAACCAAAGAAACCAAGATGTTTCATAATCCCAGTGCAGTAATGAATACATTCCATTTATGCATCTAGCTTTAGAAACAACTACTACTCTTGCCTCCAGAAACACTGACTAAATTTTCAAAGCTGTCTCAACATACAGAAGATCTGCCATTAATTTTAATGAGTAAAGAAAAAAAAAATCTTCAGACAATTCCAAGTAACCCACTGAGTATCTTGCCAATAGAGGGGCTGACTGAATGGGCATCCTTAAAGAATTTAATTTAAGATCATCAAAAGATTTAGCCTACAGCTAGAAAGAGAGAAACAAATTCAGAGTTCACACATTTTTACATTTAACTTCAGCTCGTCATTCACAGACTTCTCACACGTTTTCTGTCCACAAAGTTCAGAGAATTGCAGCGAAGCTGCAAGCATCAGCCTGCCTGGCAGAGCTTCAAGGGTCCAAAGCAACAACATGCATAATTCATCATTTTGCCAAGCTCTTCAGAGTTCACTTTTCTCCCTAATTTTAACTAGTCTCTCTACCAAGCAGGAAAATACACATCAGGCTAAATTACTGATGCATATGGCTGACATATGCTTGTTAAGAGCTGGCTAGGAAAGCGCATGCTGCTGTGGTAAGAGAGGCAGGCAGTCATCGGGACCCGTGTGTGCCCAGCCAGTGCTCTTGCCCCACAGCAAACCTGATGCATCTCTCCTCTGGCCAGGACGTGCTGCAGGGCTGCAGAGGAGGAAAGGTGGCTTCAGCACTGCTTCAGTGCACAAACCTCTCCCGTCAGCCCAGGTCTGTCCGCCTTGCAGAGTGCTGCGGTACCTTACCAGGAAAAGGAACAAGAGTTTGGCCAGCAAGGTTGCAAAGCGAAAGCCGTAAATATACACACACACAGAGTGTGTTCGAAGTTAAATGCATTTAAAAAAGCAAATAATCTGAGTATAACAGATGTATCCATGAGCCAACACAAAGAAAAACTATCCTTTACAGGCTTCCTTCCTCTCAGCTATCGACTGGAAACGTAATGCATCTACAGAGTCTTTCCACTCCAGCTCCACTCTTTCACCCTATCTTCTAGGGAAGAGAAAGCACCATTAGCTTGCCGGCAGGACAGCAACCAGAATGGGTTTACTCCACTTGTCACTACTATATCTCAAGGAAATGTAAGGCTTTTGAAAATCCTTTGAAGTTGCCATTGTAATTGCAATCACAAGTAAGACCTTCAAGCCTCTCAGCTGGGGAGAAGTCAAACCACTTTCCATGCATGAAGGAAACAGTTGTGCTGGACCTGCCCAGCAGCAAAGTGGAAGATGATCACTCTCTAGAAATGGGCAAGCATGTCTGAAATTGTGTCTGAATGCTTGAGTTATTTGACTATAATTGCACACATTGTTTCGGAAAAAGCTCCGTACTTTAAACAAAACCATCCTGTGATTCTAAAAAACCTTGCTCACAGGTGACTCATGGACCACTGCTACTCCTCAAGGACAATTTTATTGATGGTTTCTCTCTCCTTCCACCAGGCAACTACTGCCACAGGCACTTGCAGCAACTGCTAATGGTCACCTCATACGTACCTTCCCTCGGGTCTGGAGATCTAAGATAAATTGGAAATTTTTCCTAAACACCCAGTGCGGTCTCATGATTTTTGTTTACTATTACCAAAAGCCACTACAACACTATGCCTCATATATTTATGTATACAGTAGAAAATAAAATAGAAGTAAACTTTCTTCTCAAGAGCATCAAAGAAACACAACCCATTTCACTAGTTATTAAGCTCCATTAAGACACAAAAAAGTAGTTCTCCCATACATTTATTGGTCAGTTATGCATCATTAAAATATCACACATCATTAAAATGACAGTCTACAGGAGAACAAAGTTTTAATAAACTGACTGTTCATTAAAGAACATCTGCCATAAGTTCTCAGTGTTAAGATGGAAAAAGCAGATTTATTTTTTTTGCTGTAGGTACACATACTCTGATGGATGTAGAGCATAATATTCAATTTTTTTAAATGCAGTTATTTTCTCACCACTGCTGTGATAAAGCATGGAGCCACAGCAATAACTAGCTGGTAATATACCTTTAATGAAAGGTTTACTGGCCCACAAAGGCGAGTTTAAGCCCTGAGGGAACAAATTTCAGATGATAACAAGTCTGGCAGAGCCACAGAGGCTGGTTACCTTGTTTCTAGCTAGCAGGCTCCCACACGGCACAGTGGCACAAGGCAGAGCACTCCCATGCTCATCATATTACCATGGGTGTTCTCTGCCACAGAAGTAATTTCAAAAATTTGCCGTGAACAGCAAAACCAAGATACAAATGTATTTCCCAAAATGCTTAATTTTGATCAAGCAGATTGGAAGCGGCCAACCCAATGAACAAAGCACAGTCTCCAGCTCTACATGAAGCCAACTTGCAAAATCCATGCCCTCAAAACAATACACAACTGATGTTTTATTCTGTATTGACAATAAGCAAAAAAATGAAGAACTTGCATGCCATGTTAAAGATGAGCATAGGCAAAGAAAACAAAGAGAATGCAGGGGCTCTCCTCGCAGTTAACACAGTCAGCCCCAGCTACGTGCTCCTGCCCGATCCTCCTCTCACTTGTAAACATCAGGGCTGCTGATTTTCTTCTGCACGTGATACAGCGTGACCAGAGGATGTCCTGTGCTGCACATACCACAAAACAGGAAGCTGGGTTATTGAAAACTACAATCTAATAATCATTTGCATGCCTCTAAAGAACAAGATGTGGTGTGTTAGAGAAGAAAGCGTCTCTTCTTTGACTGCTGTACTATGTAACACCTGAAGTAAGAGGACTATGACAATGATGATTTCAGATTTCTGTAGCAAAGACAACTTGAAGATGCTCACTTGTGGACTTCTACATTTAAAGCAAAAAAGAAAAAGTGTTTTTGGCATAACTATAGTTTCTGTTCCCCAGAGACTAGGTGTTTTCATAGACTAGTAAAAAACCATTTATTCAACTGTGAAACAAGATGCTGCAAGCTTTTAAGTTGCCTCTTGCATCAGAAAGCAAGAAGGAAAAAACCAAACAAACGAGCAAGATCAAGAACAAAATCTTTTCTGTACTCATCCTTCCTACTCATCCTTTCTCACACCTTTAAGTAAAATAACGTGTCTGCACAGCAAGGAGAAGAGGAAGTCCTGTGGCAAAAGAGGAATTTCATTGAAGCAATAGACAACAATCCCATGACACCACCACAGCAATTCACTTGACAGCCACAGAAGGAAGTTCACTGAACAGAATATTTCTCTATCAGAAATACACAAACAGCAGATAAATGAAGCTTCTCTTATTAAGATCTGAGATTGGGAAGAAGGAAATCAATGCATACCGTGGGGGCTGGTCACTATTTATGACAAAGTGCAGCTTGTTTAGGGGAAAACAAACAAACAAACAACCCACAACTTCCAAACTGGTTTGCCGGAATGCAAAATCAGCTTTGGAAAAAGCATCTCACTACGAACTACAGTGCGTCCTGCACTGTCACACGTGCAACGCATTCAAATGCAAAGCTCCTAGCTAAGGCAGCGGTGCTGCACTACAACCTACATATATCTTATCACCTGGCCACGCAAGAGCTGAGCAGGAGGGAGGTGAAGCTTTCCCTGACACAAGGATTAAAGTCGGGCAGAAAAAGCTGTTCCATGACTGTCAGCCAATGCATTCAGAGAAAGAATAAACACGGAGACTCTTCAAGGGCACCTAATCTTGTTCAACCCAAGGAGTTGTGTTTGCACATAACAGCACACTCATTTTAGACATTGTATATATACACTCAAGGCTGTCAAGCAGCCTGAGCTGACACGTTAACATCATACCTTCAGTCCCTGCCCCAGAAATGCCACTGTGATAAACAGCAGGTGCAGCTACAAAGATATAGAGGAAGCAAGAAATATATCTGCAAACAAATAATGTCCGTGTCCCCTTATTTAGCCAAATAAAGCTCAGAGAGGAAGGATGAACGAGCAGACACGTGACAAATAACCAAATCATTCACGAGTGCCACTTCCCCCCACGCAGCAAGCAGGCAAGCACATCGATTAAGACAGCTCCCATTCAGAGGCATCCACACATGCCATGCCTGGCGGGGGGCCATCATGAGGCATTTCTGCATGAAAGAAATTCAAAAACGCATTCTGTTCGGGGAATTTTGCTGGGGGAGGGGGAGACTAAAAGTGATTGTCTTAAAATGACAAGAGCTCAAGTGTAAAAACCAATTTTGTAAAACTTCAGGCCACATTAGCTTTATTATAAGCATGAGATTCCCAGGAAAAGCTTTAAAACCAAGCAATTTCTGCACATGGGTATACTGCAGTAGTTTGTACAAAGTGAGAATGTCAGATCATCATAATATCGATGATGAGTCTGTATAATTACTTGGCTGAATTTTTTTCTAAAGATGATCTATTACTGATGACCAGGAAAATAAAACATTTTTTCTGATTGTTTTATTTATAACAAATACCGTAAAAATCTAGTCAGAAAGTTTCAGATGAACATTAAAGAAATCCCACGAGTCACTCGACCATTATTTAAGTGGTTTGGAAAGAGGGACATACCTCTTGCAGCACGTGGAGTTTAAAGAAATCATAATAAACTGTTTATTCTTGTTGTTCATGTGCCTGTCTTGGCTTCAAAGCTATCATGTGGCATCTTGTTCCACAGGACATCCAGGCTTTGTAAAGTAAGCAATTATCTTAAAAGGACATCTCCTGCTTTACTGTTCCATGGTTAGCAAAATTTCTTGTAAAATGGGAAAAGAACGTCACCTTTCCTATACACCATGATGCACTCTGAACCTATTGCTTCCTTTATCAGTCACAGTCCTTCCTTATCTCTGAACACTTCTGCACATGCGTGCGTACATGTATCCCACCAAGCTTCACCACTGTTTTTCAGAGAAGAGATGACCAAAACTTTATCTGTGTATTTTAGGGATAGAAGCTGCACTTATCTTATGCAGCTGGTGAGGTAGATCCACTGCTGTTAAAAAATGCCCTTGACTTTGTTTCTGAATTTAAATGGGTGACAAACAGGAGCTTCAAACTGTGTGCACCTCAACCCAAATCTATTTCCTTAAGATGCAGCAATTATTTTACCAGTCTGAAGTTCTGCAGACTGTAATGCAAGATCACTGAGCATATTAATGCAATAGCTGGGTCCCCAGGAAGAATCACTCAAAAGGAAAAGGAGCTCTTTTCTCAGCCCAGCCTTTCATTACAAAAAAGGAGAACTGTCATGCATCTTCCACCCAGAAGCAACACCTTTAGGATGTTCTGGTAAGAAACCTCTGGCCTCTCCTCTTGCAGCATCTGAGAAGGGCTGCTTCGCTTCTTGCATGAGGAAGCGCTGAGCAGCAAGTGTTCATTTTAGTTCTCATCTAACTTACTTACAAAGTATAATTAAAAAACCCTATTGAATAAGGAGGGGAATGAATCAAAAGTACAGAAGAAAGTCCAAAAGAAGGTTAAAAAAGACTGAGAAACAGATGAGGAGAAGAAGGGGGCAGGATCAAACAAAAAACCAAACCAAAACCCAAACAGAATTCAGTCAGGAAGACTTCAACTTGCAAGCAGTGCAGTGGCACATTTTTCACACTGCCTCACGTGATCCATTATCAAACCTGTTTTAAAGGCCTCCAAATTTCACTTCAAGTCTCCATGAAGAAAACAACTTTCTAAAAGATGAAGATGCTTATTGGGTGCTGTGTCCTAATACTGACAGGAGCAAGACTCACATGCAACAAAAGGGCTATTATGTCCTGTTTCATTAAACAAGGCTGGGCAAGTCAGATTGAAAGTATATGTGAATGAAATGGCAAATAAAACTGTTATGTTTTGCCCATGTTGCTTTCTACATCCCTTCTTCTGAGCAGATCTCCCTCCAGCACACCTTTCTTGACATTTTCGTATGCTGAAGTAGCTGCTCCTTACTGTTTCTTTGTCTCCATCAATTTTCCTTTTCCAATGCTTCATGCTTACAGTTTTCTCCCAATCTAGATAGGTGTTCAGCCTGCAGAATAACCAAGCTGTCCCATTCAGCAGCAAAACAGACTACAGAAGGCAAGTACTACATGTATATATACATACATACGTGTAGTTATGTGCAAAATGCCATGATTCGAGCAGTTGCACACACACTCAGCACAAAGCAGGAGCAGTGAGCCCAGCCAAGGGCCAGCCATTCCACTTGTCTGATCTGAGTGTCCGCATTAAGCTGCAAAGTGACATTTAAGCAACATTCATCAGGAAGAGGAATGCAATCAGCAGACAAGAGGCACCGAACAGCACAGGAGACTGGTAATGTGCTAGCACAAAAGAGAGTTTTTTGGGACAAAAGCTGGGAAGTAGCAGAATAGGTTTTGCCTTACTCAAATACCCATTAAACTCTTTTGGTACCACTAACATCTGCCAAGATGCACAAACTAATTGTTTCACATACTATCTACTAACTGTACTTGAGTTTTAAAATAGTGAAAAGCTGCAGGTTTTTGCATCTGCTGCAGGAAAGAAAAATTAAGAGCACAAGAACTTAATGACCACTACTCTGCAAACTCAAAGATAACCATACATTGTTGGATGGGAGAGGAAGATGAAAACACAAGGAGACTGTGAGAGCTGGTTAGCATGACAGGGCCTCCTCAGTAGGTACAGTTGTTGCCCAACTTTTGTGGTCATTAAGGCAAAGATAATAAGGAGGCGTTTGATGAGTGATAATGAGATAGTTCAGGGTTTTGTACTTTTCACAGTCAGGAGAAGCCAAGCATAAACAGGGAGGCCAACTCAATTTTAAGTGAGTCAGGAGGATGATTAAGAGGAAAAGGACTTTTACCTGCAAATGAAGGTTCAGTGAGACCTTTCGAAAGATTTTTTTAATCAAGTCTTATTCTCTGTTACATTCACATTTGTAGGTGTGGGGTTTTTTATTTTAACCATTGCAAAGACTTCACAGTTGTGCGAAAGAGTAGAACAGAACTGACCCCAAGAGACAACAGCTGTTTGGTAACCCCCTTGGTTCCACTAACTCTGCAAGTGAGAAGATAGCTGACTTCAAGAGATAGCACAGCCAGTGCTCTGATCTTTCCAGCTCTTTACTCATGGGAGGATGGGAACCCAAGGGAACCCTACCCCGCAGCGCAAGTTGTGATGTTGCCTCACTTCCTTCAAAACAAATGCCACCATTCTGTTCCGTTAGCACTTCGCCTCAACACTTGTCTGGCACCCAAGAAACTGAAAGCATCTGATTCCCCAGTCTCATTCCCTGGGATGACAGGGAACGGAGTTCCCATGAGGATACAAGCACCCCAAAGGACGACTACAGCTCTTACCATGAGTCTACAACACACACTGCGAAGTGGAGTCCTGTTGAAAACAAATCCAAAGCAAGGGCTGGTTCTCACAAGCAAACACAAGATTTCTTTTTCACAATGGCATCAGTGAGAAGGGGAAAATCTTTAAAGTATTCACATGTCTGCCCTGAAAGACAAACTCAGTATGTACTAAGAAAGTTGAGGTTTTTTTCCTCATAAGCATTCCTTAAAAATGAAGTAAAAAATCTTTTGCCAAACGTGGTCTCAGAAACATCTCTTGAACACAAAGGTAATTTTGTTTATTCTGATTTAATCTCTACTATTATGTGAAGGCTGTAATTTTCATTCTTTATTTCCACCTTCAAGAGGTTTTTAAAATAATAAAATACCCTCAAGCTATGACTTAATACATGAAGGTCAGAGTGTATAAAAGGCTTTTTATAAAAATTGTCCAGCTAGTCAGTTGATTCATCTAAGCAGCATGAAAATGTGGTGCCACTTTGTAGTAACTACAAATTTGAGAGGAAAAACAAAACCCAAATGTACTGCTTTCCCCACTAGTCCATCTATAGCACAGCTGAAATAAGTTACTGAGACAAGTATGTTTTTTGTGTTTGCACAACAAGAGCAGGCTGGCAGCAAGCATCTGGTACATTAACACACTCCTAAATGCTATGTAAAAAAAAAACAACATAAATTGCATAATATAGTAACAGTAAGTTGCCACGTCTGAGTTTATTACTATTTGCTAAATGAGAGGTAGGCAATGAACCTGGTTACCTGACCTTCTCTGAAAGTTCACAGGCATTTCAAATACAGCTTCTACCTCCTTATCAGAAACACCGCAGTAATCATACTGCTCTTCAAATTCTGTCTCTTGCCACACTGGGCATGATTAAAGAAAATCGTGACTCTAATTAAAATATAACACACCATCATGTACCAAGCATAAATACTTCCTTCAGTAAGGACCCCATGCCAAAGAAAGCACAAGGTTCCTAGGGTGCAGACTCTCCATACAGCTGAGCTTACCAAGAGACCAGCCGTGGGTACTGCATGGGAGGGATCTGCTTGTCCCTTTCCTCCACGTGCTCCTGCTACGCTGCTCACATGAAGCAAAACTTGTTGGATCTCACAGTGAAACAGCAGAAGCTCTGCTGAGAGGACAAATCACCCTAGAAGACTCAATGGAAGAAGGGTTTTCTGCTGGTTTAACTTCTTGAACTCACGTAGCTAGTAACAATGCAAGGAAGGCAGAAGAAACACGAGCCTGGAGCAAAGAGAGGGAAGCAGAACCAGCTTGCCAGCAGGCCAACCTTTGCTATCTTGTGAAATCTCACCCTGAGAAAGCAAGGACAACTAAAACATAACACCCATTGAAAAATGAGTACCCCATCTTAAAAATTAATGAGAAAACCCTCAAGCTAAGTCTCAGAGCAATAGCAAGACTCTGCTCTGTGCATGTTCCTGAATTTAAGGCTGCTTGTGAGGTTCTCCTGTCTGCATAACTTCAGTCATGCAAGAGACAGAGGAACACAGAGATGTCAGACAGGGATAGACATACTTAAATTTACTGAGTCCACACAATTCCGGCTGCAAAACCCTGCAGAGTAGACTAGATGTGCTGGCAGCATCATTCCCCTCACTAGACAGATTTCAGTAGCCAAGCCTCCACTCATTCCTTTCAAAAGCAGCTCCTGTGCTCCCATGCTTGCCTTGCTCAGTTATGTGAAGTATAACAGCAATTCCTTGAGAGAAAAACAAGCTTCAAGAGACAAGATCTCTCAAGGTGCACAAGGAGAACAGCATTTTCCTCTGGCAAAGAGCATCTGTGAACTGCTACTGTTACCACCTGGACAAAGATTTCTCACAAAGGCCTTCACCATTCAGAAAGGAAACAGAGCATGAGATGGAGATGCGATGGCCAAGCCCCTCCCTCACTGCTTGCTTCCTACTCTGCTCTTTAACTTTCCCGCAGTCACATCACAGACACCTCCAAGTTCCAAACACTGGGCCACATCACCAACACCACGATCAAGGATGGCTTCCAGTGCAGCACACACAAAGCTGCTCCTTGTTTCCTGGGAAAACCGGGACCCTCAGGAAATCCTACTGATCAGTACAGGAGGCCCTGCCCCTCGCAGAGTGCTGCCAGGCTGCGACACGGCTCAGCAACACGCGTAAGTCCTGCGGATAAAGCTGTAGTCCTGGGGCACCAAGCACCTGGAACAAAGTTGAAGTCACAGCCCAAACGATCCTCCTCACTCTTGTGTGAGTGGCAGGCCCACTGCTTCTGGAGCGTGGAGCCGCTGGGTCAAAGCAAGGCTTGGTGGGACCCTTCCACAGGGGAAAGCCAGGACCACGGAGGGCAACGGGTGTGTGGAGACAGGGCTGCCGCTGCGGAGCCTACCTGAACGCCTCCGGTCCCTGCTTTCCTCGCCCTCTTCCCAGAAACAGACTCCGTGACTGGGCTGGCAGCCCCTGGGGTACAAACACCGACACGCTGCAGTCAGCCCTCACTCCACAGGAAACAAACACCGTCCCGGCGCTGCCACGCACCACCGGGAACCGCCGCCCGAGGCGGGCTTACAAATGCCTGACGGAAGCACCGAGAGTTGTTTCAGTGGTAAAAAACCCCTAGGCAACACCGGGGCGGCCGCTCTGCG
>NW_010207517.1:0-422 GCF_000695765.1 Mesitornis unicolor
CCCCCATCCTCTTGTGTCCCCCCCAATCCAGCTGTGTCCCCCCCATCCCTGTTCTCTGCCCCCATCCCCTGCCCTGTCCTGACCTCCTGGGCTGAGCCTCCCTCGGTGCTGAGCTCCATGGGCAGGGGGGCGGCTGTGGCCGCCTGCACGGCCCCCCCGGCCATGGTGCCGTACACGGGGGGGGTCCCTGGCGCTTCCCGTGTGTCCCCCTGCGGTGACAGGAGGAGTGGGGTGGGTGCGAGTTTGGGGGTCCCACCTTGGGAGAGCGGCTCCTGGGGACAAATCTCCCCACCTTGGCTTTGATTTGGGGACAAATCCTCCCCCTTTGACTTTGATTTGGCCAAATTGGGGACAAATTCCCCCCCTTGGCTTTGATTTGGGGACAAAGTCCCCCCCATTGACTTTGATTTGTCCAATTTCGG
>NW_010207517.1:464-788 GCF_000695765.1 Mesitornis unicolor
TTTGAGTTGGGGACAAATCCCCCCCTTTGACTTTGATTTGGTCAATTTGGGGATAAATCTCCCCCCTTTGGCTCTGATTTGGGGTCAAATTCCCCCCCTTGGCTTTGATTTGGGGACAAATCTTCCCCCCTTGGCTTTGATTTGGGGACAAATTCCCCCCCATTGACTTTGATTTGCCCAATTTGGGGACATATCTCCCCCCCTTGGCTCTGATTTGGGGTCAAATCCTCCCCATTGACTTTGATTTGGTCAATTTGGGGACAAATCTCCCTCCCTTGGCTTTGATTTGGGAACAAATCCCTCCACCTTGGCTTGAATTTGGCC
>NW_010207518.1:0-408 GCF_000695765.1 Mesitornis unicolor
CCTTGTTGAAGCTCATCCCATTGGCCTCAGCTCGTGGGTTTTAAGTAAATTGCAGATTTACAAAGGATTTAGAGCGTGCACGTGTCATGAAAGAAATCCTGTAGCAGGTTGTGACGTGAGTTTGCTGCTTCCCACCCCCCCGCACACCTACGGCGGTGCAGATAGCGCTGGTAACGGGAACAACGGCACTAATGCTTTTGGTTCCTTTTATCCCCAAATAAAGAAGTAGCCAAGAAAGGTAGGTCAACGTGGTGGCTTGTATGGGATCCTGGGGGAAAGGGGGGGTCAGTCTGGAGCTCAGCAGAGCAGAATTAATCACAGAGTCATTAAGGCTGGAAGAGACCTCTAAGATCATCAAGTACAACCATCATCCCCACCATGACCATAAACCACGTCCCCAAGTGCCAC
>NW_010207519.1:0-288 GCF_000695765.1 Mesitornis unicolor
AGCACCCATGGGACCCCCCATAGCACCCATAACCCCCCCCACCCAGGACCCACAAGACTCTCCCCAGATGTTCCCCAGCACCCACGGGACCCCCCCCCAGCACCCACCTCCTGCAGGGCCATCAACGCCATGCGCTGCCAGCGATAATCCACCCCTCGGGTGAAGGTCAGGCAGATCTCCCGCACCTGGGCACAAGGACACGGGGACAATTTGGGGACACTCTGGGGACACTTGGAGGACACCCCCCTGGGGACATCCAGGAGACACAGGGACACCCTGGGGAAATGG
>NW_010207519.1:397-778 GCF_000695765.1 Mesitornis unicolor
CCCGGTTGCACCTGGGGACACCCTGGGGACATAAGGACAGTGTCACTTTGGGGATACCTTGGACATGGGGACACCCCCTTGGGGCCAATCTGGGGACACCCTGGGGACACCCCCTTGGGGACATGGGGACACCCCCATGGGGACACTTTGGGGACACCCAGGGGATGGGGACATAGGGACAGTGCCACTCTGGGAACACCTTGGACATAGGGACACCCCCCTGGGGACACTTTGGGGACTCCCCCGCTGGAGATAGGGGAGGAGTCCCCACTTTGGGGACAGGGAGGGGCCCAGGGGACACCAAGAGGCCCCGTGCTGGGGGGGGAGGGGACACCCAAGGCCACTGGGGCAGGGACAAGGCCACTGCATCACGGGGGAGGG
>NW_010207520.1:0-36391 GCF_000695765.1 Mesitornis unicolor
TCTGTGATTCTGTGATTCTGTGAAATCACATGGCCAAAAGCTCCAGTAGTACAACACAAATTTGCTTGTGGTAGGGAGAAAGAGATCGCAATTGAAGTGCATCAGCTTTTATTACTCTTACTATTAATTAGTATTACTATCATGTGTTGACCTGCTTCAATCCCTGCTCTGCTGTTCATTGATGTTCATTCTGGAATATCAGAAAATCTGTATCTCCTTCAAACAGGCTTGTACTGTTATAAATTGGTCTTTTTCTTCACATAAAGAGACAGAGAGCAAGATCATTCAGAAAGCTGTTCCACAGAAATTTTTTGCACTGTGTGCATGATACTTGTACTTGATTAAATTAGACACCTAACCAATTTATTAAGGCTCTATTCAGCAGAAATATTGTATAATACAGGCATTCTACTCCTTTTGATCTGTTTAGCAGAAATGTAGCTGAATAGCCAGACCATGGTGGGGATGCACAATAAGCAGTACACAGCTTAAAAATCTTCACTTGCTGAGGCACTTCTCAATACAATCTATGACATGTAAATTCAGCTAATGGAAAACCTGACTGCTTCAGTAAACTGAAGGGTAAAAGCTGTATGCATCTAGTGGAATCAGGATTGGATCTTTGAGTCACTATAAACTGAAAATTACGTAGTAAATCCAAACCTTCCTAAATGCTGTGGTGATTTTATTGTGTGTGTGTGTGTGTTCCTAAATAGAGTTAAGATGAAATTGAATACTGGGAATTTATTTCTAAAATAATGTTTGAAAACTTTCAGCTACAAAGTTATGCTCTATTATCTTTCTGTGCAGAGGAGACCTTAAGATGAAAAAATACATATGAATTGAAAATTTATTCATATGCTCATTTAAAGTTGAAAAATACTTACCAGCATCTCTAGAACATTGTGTTAAGATGATGCCTTTTACATAAAATGTAACTATTTGAATCTACAATTCAAATCCAGGGCATACAACCAACATCCCATAGGACTGTAAGCGCCTACCTCACTTTCATTTTATAATATTAGGGATACATTTAATGTAATAGAATTCAAGTTTTAAACAAAGCTCCACCTTCTCAAAACCTGGAGATAAACAGAATCGCTTGACTTGTAGCTATGTCTGCTCTGTTACCAGAAAGCCATGTAAATAACTTGAGATGTCTTACGCCGTCAGTTAATTGACAAAACATTCCTTTCACATTTCTCTATTAACTCATCAATGATGAAAAACGTTTCTCTGTAGTGTGGTAGTGTTTAAGGATGGAAGTGGCATATTATTCACTATTTTTACGAGTGCCTTAGTTGCAGTTGTCATTTGTGTGGAAGTTCTCAAATCCTTAGGCAGATGGAGAGGGAACTGCAAGCTGACACTAAAAGCACACACCGGAGCTTGGTGCTTCTCGTCACATTTTCAATTAGCATCTGTAGATGTTAACAGTGTGTGCGTGGTGTCCCAGGTGCAGCCTTCTCTGACATCATTCACAGTGATTTAAGTAGGGAAAAGTCTCTGATGAGAGCAGATGGCATGGGCAGTAATGTCTCTTCTACTTTTCAACTTCTCAGCGTCTGCTTTGAGCTTTGGACCATCGCTGTAGTTCCCAGAAACGTAGTCATTAAAGGTAAACAGAGTCTATTTTCATTAGTGTGGAAAATGAGTAGAAACCTACTTTCTTCTACTTCTTAGTGCAGTAACAGAACTAGTGGAACAACTCTAAAAGACAAAGGATCTTTTTCTTGTTATTGTTGGAGAAATGCTTAACTCTTAGACTTATTTTTCCGAGTTTCACAATTTTTTCCTTACTGATGTAACCTTGATAAGGTCATGACCAGATGAAGCTCTTGTGAAGATCCTTCTGCGTTGAATATACCGAGATAAATGAGCCTGTGCAGGAGGGCACCTCTAGAAGGATGGTATCCCCTCAACTCTGTAGCCAACAGCAGATCATTGACGTGCTCTCGTACCACTCTTACATGATGTCTGCTGTCTAAAATCCATCAGACTATTCAGAGGGGAGACTGAGCTTGTGTCTTTTTTTCAGAATATCACAGGTTTGAGAATCTAAACAAATTGTTCAAGTTTATAAAAGTTTAGGTGCAATTTCAAGGCCATGTTAATTGTTAACTAGTTCCTTTAAAGCTCTGTAAGTGTAAAAGTTGCCTTGATTCAGAAAGATATGGAAAAGCTCACATGCTTCACTGGGATCAAGAAGGCACTGACACAGTTAAGGAGCATGGGTAAGTGCTATGCTACATTAGGAGAGGATTGACTATGAAAAGAATGTAGTGTGCATTTTGGTGTTGAGGCAATAAACACAGGAAATACAAATGTTTATCTGTGAGTTCTGAAACAGGTATCACTGGAAATTTTTTGTTTTTAGCTAGGTGAGATGTGAACTTCTGAAAATCAAGTGAACCAGAATCCCACTCACCTTGTTAATTCTACTTCTGAATTTTATTTTCTTTTTCTCAGTAACAAAAGTAAGGTTACACCAGTCTTTGTGCATATTAGCTCATTTCTCTCCTGTAGATACCTCGCAGAAAGCTCAAAATAGAACAATGGAGAAGTAATGAGGGTAAAATGTCAGTTTGTTCACTTACTGAAAATATGATCAGTGCAATTTGTCAGACTCATCTGCCCTTCACTAGATAAGCATTGATATTCATCCTTACGAGTTGTTAGATTTATCCTTAGAGTTTCTTTTCTTCTAGAATCCTTTGCTAACAAATATAGTTTTCATGCTGCTCACTGCACTGCAATTTTTGATCCTTTGTAACCACCCGAGAAAAAAAATCTATATCTATACTTCTAGATCTATTCTTAGATATTCCTAACTGTCATAGAAGGTGGTAGCAAAGCTTCTGAGAGCTAAGCACCAGGTCCTGGGACCGGCTACACTCCTTATGCATCACATATTTAAACAAAAAAAATTATTAAAGACAGAATAAATCAATTCAAAAAATAAAGTGCTTGTGAAGGAGACAAGTCTGCTCTAACACTTTGAACTACGTGGGCTTGCAGATCACTACTGTGATGGCTTCTAACTCTGCTAGGACCTCTGCTTTGCTTACATTTTCATGTTGACCTAAAGCGATAAAAACCCAGTCATGTTTCTTGTTATTATCTGTTAAAAGTTGGTGCAATATGGCTATATAGTGATAAGTCATTAGGCCTGCAGATAAACTGAATTTTCCTTGGCAGATCAAAAGGCACATAAATCAGTCACAACTTAACTTCATGAACACTTTCCTCCCCAATGTATTTTCATCCTTTCAACTGTACTTTTCATGTTTCAATATCAATTTCACTTTAAAATAATGAATTAGAAAGGGAAAACTTAAAAAATGCATATCTTAAAGTCTGGCTATTTCTCTTTTTAATTGTAAACTTTACCTTAGAATACCCGTTTTGCCATGAAGCCATGTGCCCCAAAGAATTAACCAAAGAAATGAAAATAATAATTTTGTTTCAATGGGGTGTTAGTTGATAAATGTTGCCAAAGCACTCTTGAGACTTTCACAGGATTAAAATGCATATGTTTGTAGAGGAAAAATGTTAACAAACCAATGTCCTAATGCTACATCCAAGGGCTGCTGATACAGTGCTCTGAATTATTTAAAGTATAAATCTGTAAAGATGCCTTTTCAAGCTCTCCATGGACTCAAATTTGGTGTTATTGCTACTGTTCCCTCACCTCTTTTGTGTGTTTTTTTTCCAGTAGACTATTTCAAAGTACATTTATATTAACTGCATAAATCTCACTGTGATCCCAGGAGCTGCATTTTATGACTGGTTTATATTTACAGAGGATAATACTGGGGCACTGGCTTGACCCTCTAAAGTAACTTTCATTGTGGTTAAGTTGGCATCACATCCTGACAGGAGACTGTAGGACTTGGTAAGAACAAAGCCACCCCTAAGACATGAAAACCTATCCAATACCCACTTAAAAAGAAACATTCTCTGAAGCCTTTGCACAGTTAAAACCAAATCACTTTTTTTTTTCTCACTTGTATAGCAAGCAGTCCAGATGACTTCGGAGGGACCACTTGTGACAGAAAACAGTACTCGAGTACAGTTGTCTCTATCCAGGCATAGTAAATTCTAGAGGTATCACAATGTACTTCTCTCTAGGGCTGTTGTCTTTCTTTGGAATCACCAATTTCAGAGGCAAAATGGAAAGGCTATGTACAGCAGATGCTGTCCTGGTGGCTCACACTGGCTCTTGGTTTAGAATTCTCAACAGAATAGAAATAGGAAACTGTCATTCCTCAGGTCGTTTCTCACCAAGAGCTATTTCTGACTTACTAATTCTGCCTCTAAAACTACAGAATAGAAAGGAAAATACAGGTTTGAAATGGCTAAAATGAATGTCTTATGCCATAGGAGCACATTGTCAGTACCCACACAGGGACTTCTCCACCGAATCCTTTACTCCTGCGGACCAGTGTGAGTGGGTGTTTGCAGACTTGGGAAAGACTTCAAGTGTTGGCACTCAGACTGACAGTGGCTCTTTAGGTACACTTCTGTAACACTGCCTAAATTCAAGTGCTGGGTAAGTGACAGATTTGGCTTCCCAGAGTGTGGATGTGTTTTTAGAATGAGATTCAGATGGGTGGTTATTCCAAGATCTACTTAGCAAAACTTGAAACTGTTAAGTGATGTTAATGCAAGTGAGCCACGTGATTACCTATATTTTAATAGCACAGGATGCCCTTCCCATTTGTGGCAACAATACACATATAAATAAGGACTGTTGCCATCACAAACAGCTCTCAGACCAATAACTGAGCCATAACTAGGTTGTGGTAGGAAAGACCACCACCAAACACCTCTCTCTGTGTGTGTGTGTGTGTGTGTGTGTGTGTGTGTGTGTGTGTGTGTGTGTGTGTGTGTGTGTGATATTGTGCCACATCCTCTAAATGTATTAGCTGTGCCAGGGAACCCTTCTTCACTTGGCTCAATCTGTTCTGTGATTAACTAAGCAACATCTCATCTGTATGTGAATAATCACAAACACTGTGAAAGGATGAAAGCCATTGTGCTGGTGTCAAACTCTGTTGGCAAGCAATTTTGGAGTGGTTGCCAGCATTGTAATTGTTCCAGTCATTTCAGAAGAGTTTAAAGTAGTTGTTAAAAGGAAAGCGCCTCATCATCCTGGGAAATAGAGACATTCTTGGTCTTCAATCAGGCATTCTTCTTCAGAGCTAGTGACACATTTATGTGATTATAACACCAAATGACTTTTTTGTCCTTCTCTGTTTGTATAATAGAAGAGATATGTGTGGGTTTTAGGATGGAAGGAATAAATAATGGCATATTTAATGTGGAAATTGCACAATTATTAGGAAAAAACCAAAACCCTAGGGAAAAAACCTGTGATTTTAACATCAAAGGTGTGAGTCCAAGACAGATCCTTGCATCAGAACCAGGCGAATGTAGCTGTCCCATTTCTTGGCCAACCTCAGGCATATCAATTCTTGTTAGAGTTATTACGTGCCTGTTTTCTGCTGATTTTATCAGTCTACTCAAAGGACAGGTAAAGCTGTTTTGAAGCCAGCTGATAAAGGTCCAAAACCTGCCCTGGTTTGGTGCAAATCCTATTTGGTCAGATATACCCCAGAGCTACAGAATTGAGAGCAGAATTTGGCCCGTTGTATTTTGGAAGTGCAGTGCAGTATTATGCTCACAGAACTCTTGATGCTCTTGCTGAGTGCTGACAGTGCTAACAAAATTCTGATTCAATTGAAATCACTACCAGAATTAGTAATCTTGATTTGTTTCCCTTGCTGTATCTATTTTACAAGTGTTTCACATTTTCAGAGTAAATACAACACTTCAATAAAGAGCTTAATAGCCTCAGCTGCCCCCCAGAAATTTATTCAAACCATTTAATGGGGCTAAAAGACAGCAAAATTTAAAGATTCTGCAATATATAAGTTTAAATTTTGATGTATGAGCTTGGCAGTCAGTCTCTACCATTTAAAAACATGCAGAGTTTTTTTCATCTTCTCAAAATGCCAAATGTGTTTTTAATTAGCTGGTCTGTTTTGTCAGTGTGTGCCAAGCTCTGCTTCTGCTGCAGTCCGGGAACTTGCCTTTGCACCTGGCAAGGCCCGATCTGGAAAGCGGTACATGAAAAAGAGTCGGAGTGACAGTCCACAATTGTTCAGGCAGCAACCTTTAAATGCTTGGAGAGACTTTTCTTTCATGTTTTAACTGTACAATTTCAGTTCCAAAAGTTCCATTTTCTACACCAAACAATTTTCAGCAACAAAAAGAAAGGAAGTGTACATTTGTAGGTAAACCCTGACATTTAGGTACTGAAGTTGAGAATAAGTCTTATGAGGAACAGCTCAAGGACTTGTGGTTGTAGAGTCTGAAGAAAAAGGAGGCTGAGGGGAGAACTTATCGCTGTCTACAGCTACCTGAAAGGAGGGTGTAGAGAGGTGGGTGTGGGTCTCTTCTCACAAGTTACAACTGATAGGACAAGAGGAAACGGCATCAAGTTATGCCAGGGGAGGTTTAGGTTAGACACTAGGAAAAACTTCTACACTGAAAGTGTTATCGAAGGCTGGCACAGGCTGCCCAGGGAAGTGCTGGAGTCACCATCCCTGGATGTCTTTAAAAGCCATCTGGATATGATGCTCAGGGACAGGGTTTAGAAGTGGGCATGGTAGGGTTGGATAACGGTTGGACTTGATGATCTTGAAGGTCTTTTCCAACCATAACGATTCTGTGATTCTAGGTTGCTCAGAGTAAGGCATATTGAAAAGTTCTGTCCTTGAGAGGTTCTCCATTGAATTCATATTGTAAGAGATAGAATACACATTCAAAGATCAAATGATCTGGAAATACAGAAGAGTTATCATTGGACTTCTATTTCTTTTTCTTGAGCATTCCTGTGTGGATGTGGCCCTGGGCAACCTGCTTTAGCTGGCCCTGCCTGAGCAGGGGGTCTCGGTCTCCTGAGGAGTCTGCCAGGCTCAGCTACTGTGGGATTCTCTGCATTTCAACAAGATTTACACCCCGTTTATGCTTGGCTAGTGGACCAAATAAAATGAATTCTCTAGCATAACTTTGTCCTTAAACCATGTATTACAGGTTTATGAGTTAATATAAATAAATGCAAGAGAAAGAATGATTCATCTTCACTCCTTGAGAAAATGTAATAGCTTACACTAGACAGACTGTCAGCATGGAATAAGCTATTTCACATATTGATATCTAGTTCTTGGCACATTTGTTTATTAATTCCATTTATGGCACAGAAACAAATCTTGAAATTTTAAAATGGCACTTTGCTTAGTATCAGAATTAAGCTTCAGTGCCCTTAGGTGGAAACAATTGGTGTAGTTCTATGATTCTCAAAAACTAATGAGAATTGATTCTTTTTGCTCTCAGGAAATATATCCTGCTTTTATCATCAGAACAGTGAAAATTGTGAAAGAATAAAGACCTGCATTGTAAAAAAATATTTCTAGATACAGAAGTTAGGGATTTGGTGCTAATTAACAATGGTAAAATTAGATTAATTTTTATAATACCAATGTGAAATTTCAGAAATTTCAGAAATTTCAGAAATGTCACATGGTACTGAGCTCAGAGAATGTCTTAATTCTATTTAATACTATTTCAGCTGACAAGTGTTGGACTCCTTACTCTTTTGACAGCCTATTTCTCCTGTATCCTATATATCCTATTCTGCCAGTCATATATGATTATGCACAATTTGTGAGTAACATCTGTTGTGACTCCTTGTTGAATGGATTTTTCACAGAAGTACAGGATGAGCATTTCAAAACAGGGTTTTCGGTTGACAGGGGTAAAGTCCTGTTAAACCATACAGGAAAGCCTTACTATTTTTTTATTTGCCTGCATGACTCTCCTTTCTAATTCTCATTTGTATCTTTTACTATCAGTATAAGACTTAAAAAAATTATATTAATTTTATTTAAAGAGAGCTAATGACAAACCAAAGCAATGTTACTTCACATATGGCAACTAGAAGGTCAGAAGGAAAAGGTAACTTTTATTGTATTTGTATAAAACATCAGTGATGTATAAAATACGTTTCAGTTCACATCTGAGCTAAGGATGTTGAATAAGTCTGGTCTTGCAGCCAAAAAAAGTAGTCATAAAGAAGGTTATGTGCATCTAGGAAAAGGCAAGACCTCTTACTTTTCTAACCTTTGCTATTTTTATAACCTCTTAGTTTGGAAATTATTCTTGTGTTCATCATCTAAGTTTTAAGCCCCTCGTTATAATACTGTTATAGTACTCTTCTAGAATAGTCTCTTTTTTCCCTGTTCAGAGAGAAACTCCATTTATAATTATATCAGTGCATTGATTTGTTGTTGCTTTTTGAATTATTCTAATTGGTAATAGGTCAAGCCTATGTTCCTTCATATGGAGAAGATAAGCAAAAAGGCTGCAAGGCCTGCCCCACTGCTCTTTGTCAATAGACCTAAACATATTTGAGTAAAACAATTGTGACATCCATTTTTTCCCTGGACTATGGGATGGCTGCAATCTCTGATGGATCCAATGTCCTGGAATAATCTATTATCTTCCAGATGAATGGTGTTGAAGATGGAGAGAAAGAGCAGAGAGAATACACCAAACCAAAGAGCAACTTCTACTGGAGAGAGACAGATGTGCCATGATGTAATGCTGCTTTCCAGGCTGAATACATCCTACATAGAGAGATTCCTGAGCAAAAGGTAACTTTCGTGTGGTTGAAGTCACTAATTAATTGTTCTTGTGTCCTGCAGATGTTCCACCCTTATCTGCAGAAGCATGTCTGAGAAACCACAGGCTTTCAGAGGCACTGTTCTGTCTTCAACCCAGAAAAAAATAGGCTTTGCTATTAATGACTTGAACAAAAGCAGGGGGATTTTACTGGATGGTCTTTACCGTGTTTAGGTTAGGTTTGACAGGTTTCAGTAGGCTCAGTTTTTTAGGTTAGATGGTCAAAGGATCTATTTGTGAGCTTTATTTGAGACCTAGCAGGAATACTGTGAAAACAGTCATTCTTATAAGATTTGTAACTAAAAAATAGTAGAACCATGTCAGAGGAGGATCTCTTGCAAATTCCAGTATGATGTGTTAAAGTCTTCTGAGCTTTTTGGTGTTACTGATTCTGAATCCAAACTTGAGCTTTATTCTGATAACCATAAAGCAAATTAATGAATTAACAGAAACATTGTTATAAATCTGAAATAAGCATAATACCAGTTCTGTATTTTTAGATTTCTCTCAGAAAGGTTTTGTAAATGTGGGAGTTGAAAACATTAAGGATCATGAAGCTCTTAATTAGGCATCAGAATTCTTCTCACTTGTAGCAAGTGCCATGGGAGGTTGTGCTGCAAGAAAAGAAAGACATTTGCCTGTCAGAACAGGATTTCATATTATGACCAGCAATGACTGCACAACAAATGGAGCTCAGAACAATCTTTACACTTTCGTGTCATGGAAGGCATTGGGGAAGAGGCTTAGTATCACAGTGAAATTGGATATTTTTGGCAGGTGGGGAATAGGCCTGTAGTCTCTGCAGCTGTACATTTGGTCACAGTATATATGACCTATGCAAATGGAGGCCAGTCCCTATTTAAATCAAAAAGGAACCTTTAAAAATGCATAAAGGTGGGAGGGTACAGAATTTACAGTTTAAATCTGTGAATCCGTTGTATTTTCCCTTCCATGTTAAAACACTGCTTTGTTTATAGTTGCCACTCTCCAGAGTGCCTCTGATGTATAGCAAGTTTACCCAAAGTCTGTTGTAGTATGTCCCACCTAATGGTTAGACCTTCAGCAGTTCTGTGATAAACATAACTAATAATGCTAATAAATTGAGGCACAGAAGTGTATGGCAGAGCATATGTAGAGTGCAGGCGTACTTGAAGTGTAGAGCATGTTCTGAAGTGAGCTGCGTGGCACAGCCTATTTGTTAGGCTGTTATGCTGGTCCTGCTAAAAAAGAAAGTTATTTTTGTGGAGATGAGTTTTTGTTGAGTAGGGAACAGGTTTTTCTAGGTTTTCCTAATCAGCATATATTACAGAATCACAGAATCACAGAATCACAGAACGTTAGGGATTGGAAGGGACCTCAAAAGATCATCTAGTCCAATCCCCCTGCCGGAGCAGGAACACCTAGATGAGGTTGCACAGGAAGGCGTCCAGGCGGGTTTTGAATGTCTCCAGAGAAGGAGACTCCACAACCTCTCTGGGCAGCCTGTTCCAGTGCTCTGTCACCCTCACTGAGAAGAAGTTTCTTCTCAAATTTAAGTTTAAGCTTAATATTACTTAAGCAATATTACTAAGCTTAATTTTCCTATGGCTTCTTACAATTAATTTCAATATTTATGTAACTCAGTATTTAAATCCAGGGCATCTGATTGTCTTTTGGTACTCATCATTAATTTCTGTGGGGCTAAGCTGCTGGAGACTGTCCTTATGTGGTTATAAATTATTTGGAGAAAGCCAGAGAGAAACTTATGCTTCTCTGATGTAATGATTTTTTTTAGGTAATCCATGATGCATTTTGCCTCTCTTCCCTATCAGCATCCAAATCCACAATAAAATAGAGATCTAGGTTCCCTACTTCTACTGGTTCTAACGGGAAAATTATCTCCAGCGAATAATAAATGTTTTGTGTTTGCGAATACTTGCTTGCCACTCTACTGTTTTGCTAGAGCAGGTCGCTGTATAATCCATTTTCACTAAAAGCAGTTCTGAATGGAAAAGATAAAGCATTGCATTGTATACTGAAGAATCACCCAACTCCTACTCAAGTGATGGGAAAGTTTATAGAATCACTCTGCGTGAATTTGCATGCAGGCTGAATGAGACTCCTTCCTGTGAGAAGGTTGTATCCAACCTGCAGAGAGTAGCATTATTGGGTACATGTTTGAGAAATGTGGGAGCATGCCTGAGTGCAACTTTCTGAATGCCTTTTAATCATAGATCTCTAGACATACCTGAAAGCTTCACTGGTTTTTATCATTATTTTAACAGCAGAATATTTTTGTGCTGTTATTACACTCGAACTTCATTGCTTTTCATTATAAAGAGGGTTAGTTCAAGATAAGAAACAGCAGGCTGCCGACTTTCCAAAGAATTTTATTTTTCAAACTGTTTTTGTCTACAGAGGTTAAAAATTACTCCAGTGGAAATTCTCGAATACAGCTAAGGAATAGCTTGTCAAGTTATTTATTCATCTAATGATGGATGTGAATAGCTTATGGGATTTTAGAAAGTACCTGAGCAAGTTGAAACTAATGAAGTTTAAGCATCTAATAAGGTTGGCTTATCTTAAAAATTGAGTGAGTTGCTGGTGCAAAATTATAAGAGAATTTTTTACTGACTGATATAAAATGGTTTAGACCCAACCACATTTTTGAGAGTGCCTTAGAGACACTTAATTGATTACATTAGAAATAAGCCACCCACCCTAGTATTTAAGACACCGAACATAAATATGCAGAGAAGTCCTGTTGCATTTGTGAAGATTTAAGGATGGGAAAGAAACAAGGCTTGTAGGGAGAAGTAGCTAATACCATTGAAAACCAGAACCATTTTCCAGTCTTTTAATCGTATCTTTTTAGTGTGTCTGACAACCTGTTTGCCTTTTCCACTGGTATCAACCAGTCTATTAAAATGTTTTGCTTCCCTGAGAAAACCTTGCATTTCAACACCAATATCAACCTGTTACTTATTAAAACAAGAGAGTTTAAAAAATGTCCCTTACTTTGTACTTGAAGAAAAAGCATGAGAAAACATAACAGGAGCTCGCCTTGGGGTTACAGGCAGTGACAGTGACAATAAGGACTTCCTAAAGAAGTGCTACATCTTCCAAAGAGCTAACTCCTTTCTGTCTGAAAGAGAGATCAGAGGAGCCTCTGAGTAGCAGAGTAGCAAAACCAAGCCCCAATTATTATTCTATAGAGACAGAAACTGCAGCCTTTCACTATTCATGATGAAGGCAGCCAAAGCCCCATGGATTTTATGAGAATGCTATTTGATATCCTCAAGCATAGAGACTGTTTATCAGTCCAAGTAGTACTATGTGCTGTACTTAGCTGCTAGGCTTAGATTTCTATGTATTCAGGCCAAACTGGCATATGTACCAGATAATATTCTGGAATTCCAGGTCGATGCTCTCAGGAGAAGTGTGGTTGAGCAGACTGTGGCCAAAATAGTTCAAATTCAGTGCAACTCCACTTTATTCTCATCAAAGCTGTGGTGGTGGACATGGGACACTGGACTCAAGACCCACACCAGCATTTTACTTTCCCACTGTGCAATTTTTGTTAGCAAAACAGAAGTGTCTGCAATGACTTCTAAGTAAAATCTGTGCGATTGCCTCTGCATAAGGCAGTGAGCTGCCACGGTGCTGTAAATCACCTCTTTCGACACCTCTATTTCTGTTTTAATGCAGAGGAAAGAGAGGGGGGCTAAGTTCCTGACTTAGTTGCCTCATTTGAATACCAAAAGTTAGGCTCAAGTTGCTCGATTACTTTCAACTTGAATGGAAATACAAGAGGTTCATTTGGGGAAGGAAAGGGAAGATACATCCTGAGCTGGCTCTGGAAGAGTGTTTTAGGTCTTAAAGAAGCTAGTTGCTAATTGTATCTCTTGTTTGCATTTGCAATGTCTCTTCAGATCCTGCGCATTCTGGCTGAAAGGTCCATTTGTACCAGATTTTGAATATTTTGTCTTATTGTCCTGAAGGAGAGTTTGCCAGTTATGTCATTTCAATAAATTGCACATGCGTTGCTATATTTTTACCGTCTGTTCCTTTGCTTTTGAAGGCTTAGCTGGAGAGTGACTGCTGCCAAAATTGCAACTGTGCAGTATTTCCTGGCCTGGCAAGTTCGACATTTCTCCCTCGCTGACAATGCCACGAATAGCTGAATGATAATGTGGTTGCTGCTTTTTAAGCCTTTCCCACACCTGTCTTTGTTCGTCTACAGAGATTTAATGTTCTCTTTTAAATGGCTAAAATAGAAGCATTTCCAAAATACTACAAGAAAAGTATGCCCACAAAAACTCTTTTATACTGGTAAGGTACAGGCCAATTAAAAGCAGCTTTTACTGGAATTGGTCGCAGCCTTTTACATAAGGGAAAAGAATGATAATATGTATATGCAGTCCAGAGCTGAGATTAGGCCTCAATTGGTCTAAAAGCTACTGGAAACCCAAAATCTGGTGGTTTAGATATCATCCCTTCTCTCTCACAAGGAAGACACTTTCAAAACCATATGGTCCAATCTTACAGTTGAAGTACCAGGGCTCAGTGACATGTACCTATCTCCTAAGGAGTTTATTTGCACACATAAATATTTTGCCAGACAGGAACACTTTTTCCACCTTCTGAACTTAGTGACACAGAACATTGTGGCTTGTCATTCGCAAGTTACAAGTTAATAGACTATAGACATTTATAAATTGAGAAGAAGTTGAGGCCACATATGGTCTCTATTGTCCCATTCCTGCATTGGGTGACTAGAAGAAACCACCAATAGTAGCAACATACATCTATAAGTCTCCAGAGTGCTTTGCAGAAGGAGCAAGTGTTTTCTGTGGAGAGCTCAAAATATATGGTAGTAATTAAATTACTGCTAATTGAGTTTAGTAATCCAAAGGCTCAAGTACTAACCAGCTAAAACAGGAAAAATGAAAAAAAGGGAAATGTCTTTAACTTTTTATGTTTTTCATCTCATAATTGCCTAACCTGCACTGAGAATTGCTTTCTGTCACATCTCACTTGAATTTGTTATTCTCGGATTTCTTATCCCTGGAGGCAATTTTGTTTGTAGTCACTGTTTGCTTACAGGATTGGAAATAAAAAAAAAAATCACTGCCTGTCATAAAACAATTTACCTGAGAGAAAACAATAGCACCACTGAGGCTGTACAGTTACATTTCTTGGTAAATATGTGCTTTTTACTGATTGCTTTTATTTTTACAGTTCCTCTCTTGCAGCCCTTGACAGCCTCTAATTCCAGTGAATATATTCCTTCTCGCTTCAATGCAGGATACACCAGTTAGATGGATAAAGGCAGCTGCATTAGCGGTGGGTAATACAGAATAGAGACAAGCCAACAATCAATAATGGTCAGAATCTGTCATTAAAAAAATAATTATTAAATGTCAGCACAATTGATATTTTTGCATTTTTTCCTCCAAGTCTTGAAGCCACGAATCAAGTTTTTCGAAAGCAAGCAACTGAACTTAGTTTGTATGGGGCATGTTTCAATGACACCTGGAAAAGTAATTTGAGTATTAGTTTTGTTGCTGTACATATTTTTAAAAGCTTCTATTGGTCTCAGCTGTGCTGGCTAACAATTTTCCTCTTCTGGCCTTGCCTCAGTTCTCTACAAGGTCTGTCTCTACATTTATATGTGCTATTGTCAACTGCCCTATTTTTGTAATTTAGTAAGTATTCTTTTCTTATTAGTTCATGGATCCTTTCATTTCTACAATGAATCTTTAAAAATTAGCAGGTCTCCTTGATTAATATTTTGTAGTGCTTGGCAAAAATAATAGCATTGTAACCTGCCCTCACTCGTGCTTTTCTTTCAAAATTCACATCAGCAATCGGTTTTGTAATTGTTTCTGGCTTTCTGGAATTGGTTCTTTAGAAACACTGTGGTTTAGACTTTCTTTTGCTTCCACATAAGAAATGCAGTAGGATGACTGGTTTTACCTCAACTGTCACAGTTTTTTAGCTCTAGGAGGAATTAGTCTTTAACTCTCAAGGTAAAGATTAATATAAATTCCTACCCTTTTGATTTAGGAAATTACCTTCCAGGCTAGCACCAGTCTTTTAAGATACACATTTCATGTTTTAGCCCCACATGTTAATGCAACATTTTTCTCTAGGGAGAAACTACAAATTGATATTAAGAACTCAGGCATCCTTTACTTTTTCTGCTTTTATTGTCTGTAAAAAAGTGTCATTTATATCCCATTTCATGCTTTATCTGTTATCATACTGTGCATTCCAGATCACTTTCGTATTATTTTTCAGTGAATCAGAGAAAGGTAATTCCATTTTTTACAGTTTTTCAAATGCAAATAACATTTTGGAAATCTCCAGTTTCTTCTTACGAAACAGATACAGAATCTGTCCCTGCTGCTGCTCTAGAATGCAACATCTTTCTCATGGTAGATATTTTTCTGTAGTGTCTTTTGTACTTGAGGATGAGAAACAGTAGCTTATATCTAATAAATGTCAGACAGAATATGTGCCAAATTTTCAATAGCAAACGTCAGTGAAGCGCACAGCCTAAGAGCTGCAATATGTTGTTTGGATTCACAGGCTAGCAAGGACTGATAGATATGTCCTGATCCTTTTATGGCAACATTTTTGGTGGAAATGTAACTCTAGGTTAAACCAGGTACTCAGCTCGCTCACTCATCCTCAGCATCCTCAGCCTTTTTTTTTAATTTACAATGCCCTTGGAATTAGGGAATTTAAACTCTGAGAGCAATCTCATTATACCTTGCTGAAACAAAACCGGTATGGACAGTAAATATTAGTCACTCATTTGTGGAGAAATTAAGAATTCAAGTCCTCCTCAAAAATAACTTCCCTTTGTAGCCAAGAAATGGTGCCATCTTCCAATGCAGTAGAAATATTTGAAGCTTGAGGTTCTGTATTTCTCTTATTGACTTCTCTCCATAGCAAAGCAGCATGGTTTACATATGGGAACACAGTTGGTGCCGTACGCCACAGGCCAGTAAAGAATGGGGATGGATTTCAGGGTTGCCAGGAGGATATCTCAGGCCTCTTTGAGGATCTGTGTGAATAGCACTGCTCCAAGGGTAACCCTTTTTTATTATGTCTCTGCACGTTGTCATTTTAAAATGCATTCTGGACTGAAAATAACAGATATTGTTTTTGTAAATTTGGACAGGGATTTTTTGCCTCAGTCAGTGCTGTTTGGTGTTGTCATATCCCCACTGTTTTTATTCTTTGCAGTAGACATTTTTAAAATGCAACTTAAAAATAAAATCTCCTGGCTGCAGCAAGGGAGGGATTATCACACATTAATTTGATATGCCTGCTCCGAGTGATTCTGTTGTTTTATTGCTTTTCACAACATTTTAAAATTTTGGTATTCATAATCCATTTTAAAAATTATCATCAGAGGATATTAGTCTTACCCAAGAAGGGCAGATGGTATACATTTTTACAGCTTATTAGGCTCCTAGATTTACCCTGAGCACAGACACAAAGTCTGCTTGAAATATTGGCCTCCTACACAGCTACATTCAAATTACTGGGTAGATGGTCCCACTGGGGTTCCTGTTTTGTACCCTGCAACTATCAAGATTCAGTGTGCCAGTGAGGATCCTAATGATAGCTAAGAGTTCTGAAACTTTCGGTTTTCATGGCAACCACACAGTCTGTTGTACAATAACTATTGCTTTGTCACTTGTTTCAAGTTAAGCTTTGAAAACAGTTGGCAGTAGAAAAGCATCTTTTTATGCCTTCTCTCTGCAGAGCCTGATATTCTTGCCTCATGCGTTTTGTTAGCACACAAGATACATCTCTTTCCATGAGGTTAATTGGCAGGGAGCTTTCAGCAATATTAATGGCTGTGTGATTAGCTTGCTGCTCATGGCATTGATAATGAGAGTTTCCTTCAGAGGAACGCTGATCTAATCCTCAGCTACAGTCAGAGGTGAGGAGAGGTGTAATGTCAGCAAGAAAAATCCCCATTAGCTGCACATATCCAATTAGATGTCAGCTAGGTGGGGGTGACCACAGTCATTTGTAGGGGAATATTAGGGGGAGAAGGGGCTTTTCACAAATACTCTTCTCAATGGTCTGTTGTCTCTCCCAGTTGCTCTGGACCACAGTCCCAGAATGGTTGCTGGGGCAGGAGGTTTTTATATTTATGGCAAAAAAACCAGTCTAGGCTCCCTGTTATCCTGCAGTCAGTGTTAATTTATACAGATCTGTTTAGAATATCTAAATTTCATCCGCTACTTCAAATGGCAATAAGATCTGAGCTGCTCTTTGCTGAAAGCTATGAAAATGACCCAGTAACTTTTAATAGGCTTCAGATTACACCCAGGATATTCATTTTTGCAACAGTCTTTAGGACATTATTCTGAAAAAGCCCACAGATGCTTGCCTGACTTTAACAACTAGATGGTGCTCCATCTGGATGAGGAGCTAGCTTCAATCAGGATATGGCAAATTGTTATGATGTTGTTATTAATGTGAAGGGGTCTCCTGCAGACGTGGCTGTGTGTTGGTAGCTGGCAGGGTGGTGCGTTTGGGTTTGGGTTTGCTTAGGGTTTGTAAGTGGATCCCTGAGGGAACTTGCCCATTGAATTACTTTCTCAGAGGTGACAGTCACCGGAGCAGTTTCAGAAGTGCGTCCTGCTTTCGAGTGGACCTCAGTACAGTGGAAAGTTTTCTTAAGAAGCATGATGACAATGGAGTTAGATCTGTTTCTTTTTTTTTTTTTATTCACAATTGTAGCCAACTTATTCAACAGGCAACATCTGGTACCTTTCTGTGTCTTTATGGTAGTATAAAAATCTCTAAATGATTAAGGAGAAGTGGTTGTTAGAACCCTTTTGACCTGGGTGAGGAACCAAAGTGTTTAAGACCTGGGAAAAGCAATTAGATCATCTAATCTCACCTGCTAGGTATCACATGTATGTTGTATTTCACTCACATGTCGCTGTGTAAAACTCAAATATTTAAATCATATTGTTGAACTTTCAGGGTACTGAATGGTGTGCCATATACAGGAAGCAGCTGGACTAAGCTTGCTGCTGTTTCTGGTAATCAGGTGAAATTTGCTGTGGTAGTCATGAAGCATGTTCTCCTGTTCCCTGGTTTTAATGGGATGTATTGTTAAAAAACCCCAAACAACCAACAAAACCCCCAGTGATTAATATAATCCTGAGTTGGTCAACAAGCTGGGTGTCAACACAGCAACTCTGCAATTACCCGTGTGGCAATGTTCATCTCACTTGGTGTCCCACCTCCAGTTGTGGCAAAGAACTGACTATCAGAAAAAAAAGTGAAGGAAGAAATATCCAGGAATATAATCTCTCTCGTCTCATGCCTCTGCATCAGAATATGCTCTTAGCCTTCTGCAGACTCTCCTGCCATGGCGCAGATGTATTTGACTCAGTACCACCAACCAACATCACCTCCAACCAGAAATTGCTCCTCCATAAGAGCTCAGTTACTGCTCTGTCACCCTTTAAAGCAGGCTGCAAGTTGTAGTGGTAACCAACTCTTGTAGCTGCCTTTGAACAAGTGCCCTTTTGCTTCCTGCACTTGATCTGACCTACATGTTTTCTTTTGTTTTGCTAAAAATAGGTGGTCTGAAGCTTTCAGCAAAATGAAGCGACCTGTTCAGAGACAAACTCCAATGTTAAAGAGTGCGTTTGCCTTTTAGCAAACATAATATGCATCAAATCAATAATCTCAATAAATTCTAGATAGCATTTACTGTGCTGACCAGGGAGCTCCAAGCTTCTATTGTCTCTTCTATTTTGTTGCTTTGAGAACGGTTTTCTTCATAAAAGAAAACAGCATTGATTAGGAGTAGTTTGGAATTAAAACACTCATCCAGGCTGGTGTTTTGGATGTCAAGTACAATAGTGGAACAAGAGCAATTGGAACAGGAAAAGTAATTTTCATTTTCGATGTCCAAATTTAGCAGTTAGGAAAGAATTAGACTGGCTTGGACATAACCAAGAAATGTCAATAGGTAACAAAAGTCAAGTAAATCACAGTGACGCTGTAATTCGGGCTACTCTTTAGTATATGTTTTTTGCTTTCTCTCTAGCCTCTTCATCCATAATTTATAAATCATTGGTGGGATGAAGAGACACAGTCAGACCTTAGAAAAATTTGAGGATTCTTCCAGTCTCAAGATTCAGAGGTTCATGATGAAACAGTCAGAGTATCTATGTGATTCAGGAAGCCAGGTCTCATTCCTCAGTGGAGTACACAAACACAGATGCTGCTCTGAAAAATACACAGACTACATCAATGCGGCTTAAAAGGGAGGGGTGAGCCTGAAAGGGTGTACAGGTTAAAAGAAGATCAGAGAAGAGCCTGAAATAGATCCAGCTTCTAAACAGTGCTCTCTTTCAAGACATAAGTTGCAGAGTGACCTAAGTGTAGATCCAGATGAACATTTGCCATCTGGATTTTAGACTTGCTGCTGTCTGAAGTATTGTCCCACATTCCTGTTTTATTCCCTCTATAAGTGTAGTGTGAATTAACAGGAAAGGCACTTAAAGTCTCTCAACATGCTGGTCTGTGCATACCTTTGCTTGTTATTTACATGAAGTTTTGAACAGCTGCTTTGGGAAGAGGCTTTTATGTATGGAATTTCCCCTAATACTGTCATTTGAAAGTCTCAAGTGCTGCTGCAGATATTTTGGCAAAATCTATCAACAGGGGAACTTTTTGTGCCATTCAGATCCTCTTACAGTCTCATCTAAGTTTCAAAGAGCCACAGATAGAGTTGTTTTACTGCATTTTGGAGGGCTGAGTCCTGAGATTATGGCTAACCAGGAAGTAGATTTTTCCCATTCATGAGCGGCGTGTCTGGGTGGCCTTCCCATTAAGTTTCCAGATATGAAGTAAGAGTTGTATTTTCTTTGGAAGTCTTTCTTGCTGGCCCTATGGATTGCACCTCTTGCTGTGATTCAAGAGGCACTGATAACCTGCTCAGCTTTCTCAAGCATTGACACAAATCCTAGTGAAACTTCTGAAAGCTCTGACTGGGAGGAGTTAGACTTTCTTTCCTCTGCTTCCTTTGCCTTACTTTGCTGTCTGGAGAAAATAGGGACTGTGTCTCCAGGGTCTGGATTCCCCAGAAGGGCCTATCTCCATGGATATCCATGTCTGTTACTGATTATTGCATATCTTGTTTTGTATTTGCATTTCCTTTGCATTTATCTTTCTGGTATACAGCTTTTACCATCAACATTGACTTTAAATCAATTCTCTGACGTTGGCAATGGCTGTAATTGACTTTCAAAAAGCAATTACTTTTGCTGTGAAAAGTCCAGATATAATTCGTGTTAAACTATACTGAAACCTGTAAGCCAAGCCACTGGAAGTCTGAGTGTTGTACCAAGATCAGCTCTTTTGAGTGTATGTCACTGCAAGGCAAAAGGCGCTTTCACAGAGCCATGAAGTAGAAGATGAAAGGACAGCAATTAATTTTAGAGGTTTGATGTATTGTGTTGTGATTACACAGACAGGTTCACATGTGATTCGATGCTTCCATGTATGATGAAATGTCACCCTGCTACAGAACTGAACATCATGTGGACACTTTAAGAAGGGCAGATGAATTTTAAAATCAAGTAGTTTTTCCTCCATTCTGCATTTGCAGGCAAGTTTTGAGGCAGAAATAACAATGTGCACAAAGTGCTGATACCTACTGTTATGGAAATCATATATTTTTACACTCTCCTGAGTCAAAAATGTCCCCATTTCCTTATTGCAGGTAAACTGGTTTAGAGTCTATATCTCTCCTGAACCCTCAACTGAATGAAAATGTCGGCTTTTTCAAGTGACACAATTTCTAAACGCTGAGTCTCTAAACATGATAATCAACACAATATTGTGGACACAGCAAGGACAATTTGAGTGGCTATTGCCATGTGAGCAATGTGAGCAAAACTCATCTTGGTTTCTTCACTGTAGCCTGGCTTCCTTGAAAAGATTCCAGCCTTGATCCCCTTTTCACCCCAAGACGTAATTGTACCATGCACATCATTTGAAATATGTTGTGGCATCATGATCCACTTCAAACATAGGGTGAGCAGTGAAAACCTTGTGACTCAATAGCTTTATCTGACATTTTCATTATGTTTTAGACCTTCAAAACTTATCTAGTCATACCCAGATATTTTCAGTTAGAAATAAAGTTCTTTTAAAGATAGTTGTGTCTGAGCAGCGCAATATAAATTAGAATAAGGCATACTTTGTAAATGTATGTTTTTGTGCGGATGTAAACTTCAGAATTAATCCTGATGAAAATGGAAAATACTTGTGGGAGAACCTTTGTATAAAGGTCTAAACCTTAGAACTTTCCTTACCTCACAGCGTCCAGCATAGTTACAAAATAAAAATGAGTAGTATCCCTCTCTTCTTTTAGAATACAGCTTTAAGCTTAATTGCCAGCAGAATTGACAGAAATGTCTTAAAGTTGATGCAAGGAAGTAAACAAAACAAATCTATAGGATGTGTGTCTTACAAGTGATTAATTACCTTTTTTTTCACTAAAAAATAGATATCTGCATTACTTTAGAGCTTCTGGTGAGCTTATGATCAAGCAATGTCCCATTTATTTTGGAATGTCAAGATTGTTTTAACCTCAAGATGGTGCTAGATGGTAAAGTTGGCTGTCACAGCAACTATTGTTCAGCATTAACATTTTTGCAGAATGAAAAAAGCATCGATAACATGTAATTGGTTAATAACCAAAAAGAAAGGATTAAGGCTTCATATTAAAGTGCATCACTTTCATAGGCTTATAAGTATATCTGCCCGAGAAAGACATGAATTGATTTGAAAACATATTGATCATATCAATGTCTCAGAATGAAATACTGCTTGGGAAGAAACAGATCATGTATAAAAGCCATTGGAACAGCAGTGACAGGAGTTACACAACACGCAGTTTGACAGCTTACCTAGTTATTAGAACCAGTCTGGGAGTGATGGGAGTGTCATTCCGGCAAGTTGAAATCATTGAGACCTAGCAGATAAATGGTAAATACTTAAAGTTATGACACCAGGTCTGATTTTGTACTACAGCCAAACAGTGGCCATGTGACCAGAAATTCATCCTACATCTTCCTTCCTGTGGAACATTTAAGGGAAAGATTTTTAAAGGGGCCCATGACAATGTTGCTACTGTTAAAGGCAAAAAACCTCCAGTGTTAGGTTTGTATAAACTGCTTATAGCTCAATGTAGACCACTACATTGGGCCTACTTGTGTTGAAAAAAATCTTCCAAAATGAGATGTGGGTCTGCTTGAAGCTCCTGGTTCTTAGACACGTCTCCTGCCGTCAGTCGGTATTTAAAACAGGGAACCTTGCTTCCCCACAATGGGCATTTTTGTTCTTGTTGTTTTCTTTTCTTTTGTCTTTTTTTAATGCTTGCTTTTTTGGCAACGAGATTTAATCTTTTAGAAAAGCTGCAAAGTGGGAACAATTTATGTGTCAATTTATTTTGGACCAGAAAGGCCTTTCAAAAAAGATGGCTGTTTAATATATAATCTTATAAATGAATCAGCAAAATAATATGGGGACTTGGTGATGTGCAGTGACATGAGACGTCTGATTCATTTTTATTTTGTTTTGAATTTTGAATTTTTTATTCTGACAGACATTTGTCTTGATAGCTTTGATTTTTTTTTATAATTGTTTAATGAAAGCAATTACTAATGAGGAGGCTGAATCAGCCAAGACAATGCTACAGAAATGTGGAAAACTCTGGCATTAAAAAGGGCTGCTTGATTTTCTGAAATAATTGGAAATTTGCCACCATTCCTTTGTCACCTTAAAAAAGGTTTTACAGTCCTCATTTTTAAACCTGGAATGATATAAATGAACAGACTGCTGCCTGTGCTGCTCCAAGTCTTAGCTTCTGTATTGTTTATGTAATGTGTTTCTTGGAGAGAAAGAACCAGCTAAATGTGGTTGTTTGGCCTTATAAATCAGGGAAATAGAAACTAGATTGTGTGTCCTACCCCCAGATTTCCATTAGATACGGATAAATGTATAAATAGCTTAGGAGACAGTGTCCTCTTAAATGATGTTCCTAATGTTAGTGGGGCTTTTCGAGAAGATTTTTCTTGTCTAGACAGTTATAAAGAAACTTGAAATTGATTTAAGATTTTATTATAGGGAATGTAATTCTACATCACTCATATGCAGTATTTAAGCAGGAAAGTATTTTATGTATAATTTTAGAAAACTATTCAGAAGGAAATATCATACTGGCCATCCCAGATATCCGAAAATCTATTTTAAAGAGTATCTCAAGAGGAAAATAGATGACAGTTTTTAGAACAGTGGAGAAATCAACATAAATTCCAAAGTGATATTCCAGCTGACAGAAGGAGAGAGACAGTAATAAAATCTGTGCTTACGTGGTTCGGGATTAATCAAGGGGAGAATTAGGGTGAAAGTGTTTAGCTAAAAGTCATTTTAAGTCACAAGTACATAAGGATAGATGATTAATTATGTTGTCCACTTGGGGCAATGACTGTGCATTTGAAAATTGCATTTGAACTTGGCCGCCAAAAAAAAAAAATAGGTTAAAAAACAAAAGCACTGAGTAGCAGTAAAAAAACCAAATATATGGTATTTGCTTCCTCTCCAAGTATTGTGTATTGATACGGGGAAATTATTTCATTTAGCTTCACAGAGGAATTTAGGAGAAAGTTGCTTATAGGTATCGATCCTGACACAGGATCCTTCGCGTAGCAGTCTCAGAGGGACAGGCTGCTGAGATGTAAAGGTTGAGTGTTTGCACTGACCTCTGCCACACGAAGATCGTAGTCAGCATCTGGATCTCCAGATGGAGGATAAAACTTTTTGTATTGGGAAAAAGCTTTCCAACAACTATTTTGGCAGGGACAATCATAAAGAGAGTATTTGAGCATCTTATTACACTGTTAATATATTCCCATCAGGAAGTTAAACTAATTAACTTCTCTCTTATACATACCTTGGTGATATTTTTACATTTCCCAGGGCACATAACCAGTCACAGGGAAAGAAAAATGTCACCTTCCAATAGTCACTCCATAGCAGGCGCTGGAGGACATTGTTAAAGCAAAATGTTTTGTGTGCTGTTAAGTTTCTTGATGAGGTAGAACAAAAGAACACAGTCTCACCTGACATCTTTGCTTCAACTTGATGTGTATCTCTTCTTTGTCTGTTTTTAATTTTTTTTTTACTTCTTTGTGCTCTTCATATTAGTTGCCTATTCTGCTTGCATTCTGATTGCCAGGGGCAAGGTGGGAAAAAGGATTATTTCAGCATTGAGAGATACAGAGCTACTAGAAGGTCCAGCAAAAGGACCTCTGAGATGACTGATGGACCAGAGCACGTATATGTAAAGGCTGAGAGAGCTGGGACTGCCCAGCCTGGAGAAGAGAAGGCTCAGGTGAGATCTCATCAACATGTACTGCTATCTGAAGAGAGAATGTAAAGAAGACAGAGCCAAGGTCCCCTTAGCGGTGCCCAGTGCCAGGACCAGAGGCGGTGGGCACAAACGGAAACACAGGAGGTTCTGTCTGAATGTCAGGAAGCACTTTTCTACTGTGAGGGTGACCAAGCACTGACGCAGGATGCCCAGGAAGGATATGGAGTCTTCATTGGAGAAATCCAAAACCTGTCTGGACACAGTCCTGGGCCGCCTGCTCCAGATGACCCTGCTTAAATCAGGAAGGTTGGACCAGGTGACCTCCAGAGGTTCCTTCCAACCTCAAATGTTCTGTGATTCTCTGAGTCTGTAACGTTGCTGTTCAGCATTTCTGGTGTCATCTGTGAATGGAAAGCTGTGGTGCGGGAATAAAAGACCTGGATCTCTTTAGCCCTGAACTAAAACCTTCTAACACACTTGCCTTCTCTTTTTGTTAGGGTTTCATTTCTTCAGTCTATCTGTGAAAACAAACCCTAAGAAAAGAATCCTTTGGAAGAAAACAGATTTCAGCAGTGAATGTTGATCAAGTAGAGCAGAACATAATTTGGGTGAGTAATGAAGAAGAAAACACAATAAGAGTGACTGTATGGGAACTCATCCTCTGATGGCAACTTCTGTCATTTATAGTAATCTTCCTATTGTGAGAGAGTACATTTTTTTAAAAAAGTACTGTTGTCAATATATTGTGGAAACCAACAGTAACACAGAAGGACAAGGACCATTGTCTGCATCTGCCTATTGCCTCTAAATGAGATATTTTTAGTGAACTGGAGCCTAAAATGGCTTGTGTGTCAGTCAAGGTCATTTTTTTGAGCTTCTCTGATGCAGACAATGAAGCTACTGTATTAAATGCAATTTGGCATAATATCCCTAATTTAAGATGTAGACAATTATGACGGATTAACCAGAGATAATAGCTGTGAACCTGATTCTTTATTACCTGGATCATTGATGTTGGAAGAATAAATGGAAGACATAAATGAAATAATCTGTTGCTGGGCAGCTGAAGAACACAGTAAATCACCTGGCTAACCAAGAATGGAGATTATGTTTTTGAACTGACAGAAAAAATCATGGTTAAGGTCACTGTAGATTTATTACCCCAAGGAACATTGTAATAAACTGAGTTGTCTTTGTATTATAATTAACTAAAAGAAGCCTCAATCTTTAGCTGATTCTCTGTTGCAGGCGCATGAATTTGTACTAAAATTAATCAGATGACAATGTCACCTGATCAAATTGATGGAAATCTATTGAACTGCAAGAACTATATGTTTTCAAAAAAGGCAGTGAAGATGTTGGCAGCACTTCCTTGTCTGGCTTTCAGGAAATTCCATGGTTGGATGATTTTGTGTTCCAGTGAGAACAGGAGTTGGTCTTGGTTTGGGTTTGGTGGGGGCTCATTCTATAGCAAATTTTATGAGGGGAAAGGAATTCTGGATGATTTAAATATATTGTTCTACCTTCTATCTTAAAATATCTAGACTATTCAATGGATATTAAATGCAGTGAACATTAACGTCTGTTTCATGAAAAAAATTAGAAACATATTCTAAAATTATTTAAAACCATTATTCAAATGTCTCTAATTTAAAAAATGCACTTTCATCAAAATCTATGTGTAAATGAAATTTCAGTTCCTGTGAAGACACCATTGCTACTGAAAAACTTTGGAGGCAAACATGCTGTAAATTCTACTCAAGACTCTATGGCCTCTTAAATGTTATATTTCTGTGGGACTCAGCCACTTTGGAGAACCTTGGCCCAGATTTATCCCATGTAGCTATAAGTTTCACTGATGGGCTGGGCAAGGAATCTCTTTGCTGGTGTGGCCAAAAAAGAAAGATAAGCAGCTCCAGGGAGGCTGCATCCCAGGTGGCAATGCCTTTTGTCCCCGTTGGTACACTTAAGACTCCAGTGCTTAGAAGATACAGAAACCAGAGGTAATTTGGTAACCCAGTGAAGGACCTGCAGTTTATTCCTGCTAGTAACCTTAACAAAGACTGCTACAAGTCTTGGACATTATAAATGTGACTATTTTAGTGAAGTGTAGAAGTATCTTCTCCTAGTGAGGCATTTTGCTCTGGTCTGTCCGAGGAGGCTAATTGCAGTGCAGTTCAAGCTGTTCAGGTAATTTACACCATAAAATTGTGTCTTAAAAATGAAACTGAAAGCCTCTGGTTCAGCCTCTCCCCTGGGGATCCCTGCGCAGCCGTAGAAACAACACAGAAGAAAGGATTTCATACCAAATCCTTATTTTCTCTCAGCAAACACATTCGGAATTACGGGGTAATAATTCCAGACAGATTGAAGAGCTTCATGGATGTTTTGAAGTTATATCTATTGCCCACAGATTTTCAGCTGAGGGAATCTGAGTGTGTAATAGCCTGTGATGAAGCATACAGGCCTATCAGTGCCCCTGGAGAGGACTCGGAAGCCATTTCACACTCTGTGCTGAGCAGGGTCTATTAAAAGAAGATCCTGCCAAGCCAAGTCCCCAGGAGTTAAATTCCCAGACAGGGTTTGAATCTATTCAGGGTGTTTCTAATAATAGAAACATCATTATCTGCAGCCAAACTCATTTACATTCTATAGTTTGAAAGAGAGGAATTGGGATTAGTTAGGAGAGGACTGTTCTTCCTCCCAGCCAAAGGGGTGAGCACTGCGGTAATCAGGTAGTACGCGAGAGATTTTTTGATTTCTTGTTCTCGTGTTTATTGATTGTCTTTCGACATGGATGACACACAGTTACAATTATTTCCTTGAAATAAATCTCTCCTTGGGTGTTTTGATAGCCTTACATCCATCATGTTTAGATTTTAATAATTTAATAGCTGTAGTTGCAAAATCGGTATATTAGAATTTGTGTATTTTTCTACAGGACACTGAAGTGGTAGCATGCATGGTGTCTCTGGGCAGGGACAAGGTTAATTCTTTAGCACCAGTCGTAGTCCCTGATTTTGGGGTTTTATGTGTGTGTGACTATTTTTTTTAAAGTGATACAGGGATAGGGATTCTAACTATCTCTAAATGATTGTATCATAGAAGTCAGAGAAACCATAGCCAGCATGTATTTCTAGAACCAAGCTTGCAAATGTTTCCAAAAGACACTGTCTGCTTTGAGTGAAGGTTATTGAGCTCAAAGTAGCCTGGATGGGTACAATTTTGTGACTTATATTGTGCTCAAAGCCACACTAGGTGGCAATAATGGTCCCCCGAAGGCTTACAATAGGACCTGCTGAAGATGGTTTAATTTTCTACTTTGTAAAGTGGAAACCACCTTTACCTGTCCAGCTCTGTCTTTCTCACAGAAGTGAGTGTGCTTCTTCCTCATCTATTGTCAAAAGACAAATCCAAAGTCAGTGGTTTCATTTGCTGTAGGAACACTGTTTGTTCAAAGCACTGATCTGAGAACCAGCAGTCCTGTTGAGTTCTGGTTCACGTGTACTCCTCTCCTATCACTAGAAATAAAACACTGGCCCTTGGAAATATTACCTCAGCTCCTGCAGTGGTCAGTACTGTTCTACCTCTGATGCCCCAGGGTGCCAGAATGATTTCAAATATCATCCACAGTGAGCTAATATTGCCAAAGAGATTTCAAATACCAGCCAGCCTTTGCTATTCACACCCTGGTAGTTTCAAATGCCAGCACTACTGTAGCCCTGTAGCCTCATAAATTAGCAGCATATTACATCTTTTTGTTACAGATGTGGCAATGTCATCCAAGAAAGTTAATGATTCGGGCACCAGGAAATGGTCTTCCAGGTAGCAAATGCTCAGCAGATCACAGTATTCCATTTATAGCACAGGAGATGATCTAAAATGTCACCATTGCTCTGGAGAAAACAAAGCACTGCATCCAAACATGCTGGAGGCTGTGTCAGTGAGAAAAGTTTCTCTTGCTAGCTCAGGTAGCTAATGTTCATGCTCATCTATCACATTGCACCTTGTCTTTAGCAACTCTGTGGCTCTACGTAACAACGTGATAATTTTGTCATGATGGATATTGGTAGTTAGGACTAGAACAAGTAGGGGGTTTTTTAAATGTTTCAAGGGACACTACAGATCTTAGCAATTCTTGTTGCCTCTCCATTATGTCAGTCTTGTTTAACTATCTCAGGGACACATACACTGAGATAAAGAGAGGGAAGAGTTTGTCCGAGGTTACCTCCATGGCAAGCAAACTGGAGTACCTCAGTTCTTAGTCTGCCAACCTCCTTGTTACTGTTTCCAACAGTCACTGTTGGGGTGCAGTTTCCACAGCTGTTTTGCAAGCCTTCATATGGGGTATCTGTGACACTTACAGCGTACTCAGGTGATACTCATCTATGTTAAACTTTACAGTAAAGTTTCTTGTGTAAGTTTTGTGGCATTCCCATGATGTGTACCTAGAGAATGGAATAATGTGAAGTAGCCTGAAAAAAAGCATGGAGCATATAATGTCAGAGGGGTTTTGTAAGTTTGAGCTTTCTCTGTTACATTTACTAATGTTCAGCTTCCTAGGAGGAAATTCTAGGTGAGTCCTGGGTGGGAATGATAGATATTTATACTCTCTGGGGTAGTTAACTACAATTTTTAAAGATGGTGGGGAAACACGGTCTGTTTTAGACTTCCTTTCTTAGTGTTTATTTACGTTTAGTGTCTGCTTTCACCTAGTTTCACTTCACTACCTGTACATCTATGCATGTGATGTCAGAGGGCTTTCCAGCTGGAATGGGGAGAGAAGAGAGGGGAGCTTTGCTCCTGCCAGGTTTGCAGCAGGGAGGTAATTGCTGAAGTCCCCAGAGCTGCTCTCACTCGTTTAGGCCAGAAGCACTTGGGACTCAGTGCCTGCCAGCAGTGGGGCTCCTCCATCCTGCATAAGATCTGTACTTGCAGAAACAGCTCAATTAGTGGCCAAGTTTCAGTCTTTCCAGGACACCTGATAGATACCCTGAAAATATGGACTGCCTGGACAAAAAGGAAATTGTTGGCTCTAGGCCCTCGGATTGCTGCGTTTTCCCAAAATGCTCCTAAAATATTGCATAGAGAATATTGTCCAGGCTGGCTTCCCGCTTGCTCAGACATTTTTTACAGTCTCCACCTCACACAGCTTTCAGTGCCCAGGAACATTCAGAGCTTCAAAACCTGTATGGACAGGCTTTTTAAAAAGGAGAAGAAAAGAGGGGAATGCATTAGTCAGAGTCTAACGGTTGCTTTCCAGGAAAATGTCATGTCTTTGCAAGCTCTAAAGTTTTCCCTTGATACTGAGTCATTTCTGCACAGAGTTATTCTGGGCCATGCAGTCCATGATACCAACTTGTATTCTTCACACAGTTGCATAACAAAAATAAGTTATGCCGAGTTCATTCAACATCTTGTGGATGATTTGGGAAAGTATGTGACAATAGCCAGAGGTCAGGAGAGTTGAGAGTCTCAGGGTACGTTATTATAGCTTGCCAGAAACCAGACCAGAGGGCAACATCCGCTATGGCAAAACCCATTCTGGAGATCTTTTCATCGCAGTTTCCTGTACCTGATATATCTTCTATTCTCGCCTTTATGGAACACAGAAACAAAATTGCTCTAGACAGGTTAAAATCAAAGACTTGAACTGTAAATAACTGTTTTGTTGGTAACAGATTCGAAAGAACAGTTTAGTTATATGGATACTATTGCACCTGAAGGGGCAAAGCAGTCTGATATCCTCCAATGTCTGTAAATCTGATTTGGTCTTTGTATTTTTTATTCTGAGGTCACAGAGGGAGCATCTTGTGTGTAATTTTAGCAGAAAGTCACCTTGTAAGGACAAAAAATTATTCTGAGAGTTCATGACCTTGCATGAGAATAGAAATAAAGTCCCTGCCAAATCCTTTTCCTTTCATCCATCACTGACCCACCTTTGCTCTCACAGATTCCCCCACTTCTGAAGGATGCCTCTGGATTTCTGACAGTAGAGGCTGTCTTTGAAATACGCCTTTCTTTTTCTCTCCGCACTGTCACTATGTGTGGTCCAGCCTTCAGTCAAGAGCACCAGTTTTCAGTACTAAAATCTGATTTGTGCTGTACCTAGCCGATTTTATTCACTCTTTTCAGTTTGCTGGTCGTCCCAGGGGCTGAAGGATTTATGTTGCCTTTCTCTTTCCCAGCTTTTGGCTCAGAGGTCTTTTATGCTCAGCCCCGAAATATTCAAGATCTTCTCGTGGAAGATGGCTATCATGTGAAGTGGTGACTACTACATACAGAAAGCAGAAGAGTTTGTGAGAATTATTGGAAAACTTATTTTGAAGTGGTATTTCTTGTACTGTATTTACCATATCATAGAATCATAGAATGTGTTGGGTTGGAAGGGACCTTTAAAGCCCATCCAGTCCAACCCCCCTGCAGTGAGCAGGGTCATTGGTACCAGATCAAGTTGCTCAGGACCCCATCAAGCCTGACCTTGAATATCTCCAGCGATGGGGCCTCCACCACCTCTCTGGGCAACCTGTGCCAGTGATCTACCACCCTCATATTGAAGAACTTTTTCCTAATATCCAACCTAAATCTACCCTTTTCTAGTTTAAAACCATTACCCCTCATCCTATTGCTACCTCCCCCAGTGAACAGCTCTTCCCCAGATTTCTTATAGGCACCTTTCAGGTATTGGAAGGTCGCTATGAGGTCCCCCCAGAGCCTTCTCTTCTCCAGGCTGAAACACCCCAACTCTTTCAACCTGTCTTCGTGGAATATTCCTTCCCTTTCACATATATTCTGAATCAGCAAAATATTGAAGTAGTTTTCTAAATGGAAACCTGTGGAGCCCAACTGGATTAGACTGATCTTATGTTGACAGTTAGGAAAACAAACCTTGCTTAAAAAGTGGGTTCTGCTGGGTAGATATTTAGCATTGCACCCTCTCTTTGAAGGCAGACAAACTGTGTATGCCCCGTGTGCAGCGTAACAGTGAAATTTTAACGTGCGGTTGAGCTCTCTTCACATGTCAGAAAGTGGTGTGAATCTTACAGATACCATGTAGGTCTTGCTATCCTATTGATCTTGACTAAATTGCAGACCTCACTCAAGAATACAATGCTTCTACGTCAAGAGTAGATTAGGAATTGCTCTCTCACTGTCTGCAAGTAGAAGCTTTTCTGCAGAGTCATTGCACATGCCCACCTGGCAAATGGCACCCCAAGATTCTCCAAATCAGGCACCTGACTGGCTACACCCTGTCAGCTCCTGTAGAAATTAGTCGTGTTTTTCCACAAAGAATGGAGTGCGTTCTCATAGGAAAAGAGCATTCAGGAAGTGACAGGAGTGAGGGATGAAGGTTTGGTACCAATTCCTCGTGTCTTGTACTCTGAAGAGTTTCATTCTTGTATTGTGAATGGCCCATGGGAAGTAACCCATCCTAGGGGATTTATCAGTAGGCAGAAAGAAAGGTAACTCTGCCCTTCAGTGGGTGATGTATTCATCTTGGGTCTTGTGAGAAGAAAGCAGCCATGCTCACATGCATTGTATAACAAAACTGTTCTGGCATCCATAGTCAGGTGATTTAAATCGCATCCAAATTTTCCCTTGTACCACAGTTAGAATGGGGCTGGTATCTTGCTTTATGGAGATTTTAATCAGACAGGGAGGCCTCTCTCAAAAGTGTGTTTACATCCATTGAGCCTACTTGACATCATGGAAGTGTTATAAAAGATCTTTTATGTGATGGAAACTCTGACCCTCTTATAATAGTGTAGAAAACCAGATAAAATGTGGTAAGTAAATATTTCAAAAGAAACAGCAATAAAAAGAAAAGGAATTGAGGAAAGATTATTTGGCTTTCAGAATTGCCTAAGTATTAATATAAGCTGCACTTCAGTTTCTATCCAACATGATCTGAAAATCTCCTGAAACACTCTCTGAAAAGAAGAATGGCTGAGTTTGTAAAAATCCACTAGTATGCAGTGAAATACCTTTAAAAGCCTGTCTGCAGAGCTTAGTTTATTTTGTTGTTTCAAGCTACTTTTACATAAATTAGAACAGCCTCTAGTCACTATGGCCCTTGCTTTGTAAAACTTTTTTGTATAATAGGATTTTTTAAATCGTTGAATATAGGCCAGTTAAAGGTGAGCTTTCATCATTTAAAGGGCAGTGTGCATATATTGCCAGTGATATGATTAAAACAAGCTGTTAAGCGTTTCCTAACAAGCTGCTTAATATTTGTTAAAAGCAAATTTTCCATCAGGTTTCAAGAAGAGTAGAAGAGGATGTAACATTCAGTTTAGGGGGATTTTGAGGCAAGTTTGCAATGGTCTGCGCAATGTCCTTGGCTGCATTTGTACTTGCCATTTCTCTGTCATCTCTAGATGGCCATGGCAGGCTTTCAGGCACTCCAAGACAGAGTTTGATTCATCCAGAGAGTGGAAGAAGTGATTTATGGGAAAGTGATAAAAGAGTAAGTATAAGAGAAGTGAGATTTGAAGGCAGAGAGAATATTTTTTATTAGAGGAAAGGAAATCGGGAAAAGTGTAAAAGCATTAGACCATACAGTCCCATTATCAGGTTTCTGATTTTCCCAGCTGTTTTAACAGCTTTGATATAACATATGACTCATCTCTACAATCTTGCATTCATTAGTTGAAGCTTATATCATGGCTGTAACAGCAGCGTTACTACGAAAGCACTGAGTAAAATACTTGCTATGGCATGACCTGAACAGCGCTAAGAGCAAACAGATCAATCCACAAATGTGGGAATACTGATGAATAACGGCAGAGCTGTGTTTTTGTCACAAGCACTTTGCAAGCATCAGTGCACGCTTTGGCTCTGAATGGAGCAAATCCAGTACGAGAGAAGGCGTTTCATCACCTGCTAGAAAACACAGCGGGTGTTTAAGCAGCGGAAAGGATTTTATCTTGAATGAACACTGACATTAGGTAGCATTTGCCCACTTGTAACGTTGTCAGACCCAAAGGCCTGGTGAAGTGATTTTCCTTGATGGTTTCCCTCAGAACATGTCTGTCCTCGAGGCAGGCAGAGGCCAGGCCAATCCAGGATACTTAGAGGTGAAGTGACGTGTCTCTTCCAGGCCTTTCCTTGCAGTCTTGCTACCTCACCCTCTGGTTTTCCTTGCAGCGACGGAGGAGCACTCCGATGTTCACTTTCCCTATGTGCTCTAATGTGAAAGCACACATTTCCTTTGCCTTTATTTGCAGTGGCCAAATACTCTTCTATTTATGAAAAGCTCATCATTTCACTGTGCTGAGAGTGCCTCCATGTGTGAGACAGACTTTCACATGTGGTGAAAGCGGTATTGCAGTATCTGTAACAAGCCAACCGTTGTTATTAAACTTCTGTTCTCCTTAAACTGTCTGCCATGAAAGGTCAAAATACTCAATTCTGAGGCAAGGCATCTGCCAATGATTGGCTCAGTGATTTGTCCATATATACGGTGCTTTTCCCCTGCCTAAACTACCTATTCAGTTAATTGAAAATTGATGGAAGCCCTATGCCAAATTTTCAGTCAAATGCACTTGGTTGCAAATATTCTGGCTGGGCGTACAGGAGGGAGAATTGCAGTATCTATAATAAATTATATCAAATGTTAGTTTGCTTCTGTGAGGCTTCACATAAAATAGAACTTCCCAGCACCAGCTAAAAGCCCTTGGTCCTGTGCAGTGGACCACTGCGGGGCTAAACAGCAGAGCTGCAGTCAGACCGTTCTGTGTGAGAGAGGCTGTTTCTTTCCAAGAGCGCGCGATGGCTCACAGTGGGCTTGCCCCATTTTCAGCCTGATGAAAGCAGATGTAGTTCTTCTCCTGTATCTTTTACCTAGCACCAGATCACATCTATCCAGAGCACAACGAAACGTAGTTTTGGTCCAGTGCTTCTTTAGTCTTCTGTTTAGTTTACAAGTGAGTGTGGATTAGAGCTGAATGAATAATGGGTAATGTTATTTCTCAAATAGTTTAGGCGTAAAAACACAAAATTTAACAAATGAATAATTCACTGAATATATTTGTGAATTATTTAGGCAGCTCTATATGCAGAATAAATACAGCCTGATGCAAAGCTTAGGGGAGTCAGTACCTTTCTAACGACTTCAGAACCTTTTGGATCAGGCCTTGCAAGGAAAAAGAAAATTGCCAAATAATTTATTTGGAAGCATTTCTGTAAAATCTTGACAAGTTGTTTTCATTTTGTGACATGTATTAATTGCATTCTAACTAACGCCAAACACATTCTGAAAACTGCGTTGTCTGTTCAAGGACAGTTTGTAAACAGAAAATTTTGGCCTTTCCACTCACCTGTGGTGCGGGTGTAACTTTTGGGCAAATAGCACTTCAGAGAAAGCCAACGTTTTTTAAGGAGCAAGAAATTAAAACTAAATGGATAATATTAAAAGTGATTAATTTTTTTTTTTCCACAAGAAACAGGAACTTAAAAAAACTTGAAACTGTTTTTGATCTTTGAGAAGACTGATTTATTGAGTTTTATAATTAATAGCAATAATTACAGTTTTGTGAAAAATGAAGCTTGTTGAAAGAATTCAGGTTATTTGTATGATTACAAATTTGGCTGATACCGCAGGAGGTGTGACATCAGATGGGAGCCTGACTGAATGCATGTGTCTCTTGGGTTTAAAATGTAGACAGACACAAGATAAAATGTAAGCAGATTAAAACATCTTCAGAAATGTGTATTCTCCTACTGTAGCCCTGCTGTTCAGGGACAAATGAATTAACAGCAATCCTGTGACCTTTTTTCACAAAAACATCTGACTGTTGGATCACAAGGTCTTGTGGCATCCTAATTTATGACTCTGATGGCAAAAATCAAGAATTACTAGCATTTGTAATTGTATTGGCAGTGTAACAGCTATCATTTGAATGCTTCTTTTCTGAGAGGGTTCTTCTTAATGACTGAGCAATCACTGAGAGAGTTGGGATTTTAGAGTTGCTCTGAGATTTTTGATTGCCTTTGTGCTAATAAGAATTTTTTTTTGAGAGCTTGAAGAGGTAATTTATTTTGCTAGGTGAGAGGACAGGAAAACTGAGCCAGGCTCTCAACTGATACACCAACAGAGCAGCCTAGTTATTTCCATTTCAATGGGGCTATACTGATTACTACCGATCATAGCACAACCCCAAGTCTATGTGCTTTTTGGGAAATGTTGTTCACAAATAAGGTATTCCGAACTATGTTCTCTCACATCAATTAACTTGTTTACAAGAGGCAGTAATTGCATTTGTCCATGGAAGCATATGGATCAGAGCATAATTTCATGCATTTAAGTTCTATTTTTGAAACTCACTGGATTCAACAACCTGAAGTTCCTTTCTCTCCTGCTTTTGATGGATTAGTTGATTTGTTCTACTTCAATCTTAAAGTAGGACTGTATATATAATATAGTCATACTTGCAGATTTTTTGGTTGTGTCTTGACTACTCATTTAATTAAATATTAATTCTGATAAGTTAGGATATATAGTATTTAGCTGAGATGAATGATTAGATGTTACATGTACAGTTTGCCCTCTATCTCTTCTTAGATCTAGCAGTTTTAAAATAAATTACTATGGGGAAAACACAGGATTTTAGAATTCAGGTTCTGCAATTGGCAAATTCTCAAAAAAAAGCTGGTTTTATTCTCTTCAGAGGCTCAGCTGTGTGCATTAGTGCTGTTACTGTTGATTACCAGCAGTCTGGGACATTGCAGTTGACTTCTCATCATAGGAAGCACCATGCTTGACCCTCCGTGTTGAACAATCCAGCTGGGCAGGTGTGTTAAAACACTGACGCATCTGCTGCTCCAGAGGTTGACGGGAAAAAAAACCAGTCTTCCTAAGGCAACGTGGCTGCGTTCAAAGCAGAAATCCTTGAAGAGCTACAAAGGTAACAGCTCTGTCACACTATTAGATAACTCAAAGGCTGGATAGAAAATGTTAACCTTCCTGGGGTTCTGGCACGGAAAGAAGTAGGAAGTATTTTGACAACGCAGTTTGTATGCCTCTGCCTTTGTCCATACTCAGTTTCAAAGGCTTTAAATAAATGCTTTCAGCCACCAGCTCTTGTTCAGTATAATGCATTTTAGTGAAGTGTAGAGTATTAAACCCCAACAAATGTTGTTTGGTTGACCGTGTCTTAAATTGTTTAAAAGCGTGCATAGAATCTCTAAGAAGAAACAAAGTATGCTGTGGAATATCAAAGCAGG
>NW_010207520.1:36422-44988 GCF_000695765.1 Mesitornis unicolor
TACCCATGTTCAGGTAATCACCCAGAGAGGACACAGGCTCTTTGAGGACATGGGTACTGTCACAGAAAATCAGATAAATGTACATTTAGCTACTGGCTGATAGCTTCAGAATCAGGTGAGAAAGATCTCTCAGCTGTCAGGTTCACAACCCCATACAGTATTCAAATATTTTTGATGCCTGAAGAGATCAAAAGCATTTTTATAAAGTCTCAGGACTTTCACTGCACTAGTACAGCCCCAAAACTAGCAGGGAATTAGGGGGATGAGTTACTGGCACAGCAGGCAGGAGGAGCTGCATCTTTCTCAGCTATGTTGGGGATTGTGCCAGCCCCACAACATGGAAGAGACACTCTTACCACAGCCCAGCCGTTATTTTTGTTGCTTGATTTGTGGCTTCAGACGGGAAAGGAATGCCAGGACAGCCTTGTATAGGTCCTTGGTGGGATGATGGGGTTTTTCAAAAGGGCAACGCTACTTCTACAGAAATGTCCCTCACTGCTGCACAGCCACAAATGATAAAAAATGTGACACTGCGTTTAATTACTGTGGGCCATTTTGCCTGCACGTTATTAGAAGCAGAATTGGAATGAAGGTCCAACATTCATCATGACTGTCAGAGATCGTTTAACTCACTGCTCTGGGGAATCAGAGGTGTCACTGAGACTTTCCTCTATTTCAGCTTCTGTAGTTACTAAGACAGGTTAGGGAAACATCATCTCTGTGTGTGTTGGGGCACTATTGTATATATGGCATTTGTGAGTAATCCACAAGGACAAAGTTACGCTCCCCTGTGGAAGGATCAGAGATATCACGAGTTTGGTGTGTTTGAGTTTTTTTGTTTGAATTTCATTCTCATTCAGCCCCAGGAGAGGCACAGTATTATATTTAAAGTGCAGATTTACATAGCAGCAATTTGTCAGTTAACCTAGAAGAAGCAGGTGTGATGCTTCAGCTCATAACGAGGACGTGATCCCTAGCTGAACAAAGCCTGACACGCTTTTAACTGGCTTGTTTACACCACCAGCGCTGCTGTTTCCACAGCCACGCTCTCCAGTAGCTCATGCTAATTGGGAACTGCAGCCAGAAGGTATCAAGTGTCGCTGCAAATTGCTGGTTGTTGAATGACACATGTGAAACTGAGTCACTGCTTTGAATGTGGTATCATAAGAAACACAGCGCTTAGACCTGTCGCTCCTGCAACTCCAGCTAGGGAAGGAGAAATACCCCCTGCTAAACACTGCGCTCTTCCCTTGGTTCTGGGGATTTCTGGAGAGAAGCTGGGGGTGCAGTGATTGCATAGCAGTAACACAGCTAAATCCAGCACTATCAGCTGGTTACCAGCTCTGTGCACTGCCTGACTAACGACTGTAATGTAGTAAAGCAAAAAGCTCAGTTAACAAAAGCTCTTGGTGTATTCTCTTAAGGATTTCTCCCTCCACTTTGCTCCATGCCTTGGTGCTTGTTGCCCCACTTTTTCTTTCTACCTGTCACCTTTTGTACCTGTCCTTTTCAGCCAGTTTAAAGTACTGCCCCATCAGCAAACTCAGTCTTTCAGGCATTTTCCTTCATGCTTTCACTTCTTATTTGTGATTACAATGTCAGTCTTTGGTCTTCTGTTGGCTACTGACTTTGTGTTCATTTTTATGTCTCTTTTCATTTTTCTCCAAGTGTAAAACCTCTGGTCCATCTTTCATACCCTTTAAATCTGCACTTCTGTCACTTTCCTGCTGCTTCAATCCCAACCTGAATGACGGTATCTCCTTTTGACAACTGTCATCTTTTTTGTCTTTCAATTTTTATTCTCCTATCATCCAAAAATAATAGCAGGAAAACCCTCTTCTGAGTCTTGTATTCCAAATGTAATCCTTCTTGAATATCTTTGCTTTCATTAAAACTAATCTGAGGTGCACTATAGTCTTTCCTGCTAGCACTAGGGATTTCACTGTTATGATGCTCTTATTCTTTTCCTCCCATCCCACCTATTACTCCTCTTTTTTGAGACTTAAGTCAAAATACAGCACTCATGTCATGGGCTTAGTGGCTTTGGTCAATCCCTAGTGTCTTCCTTCCTCTATCCATAGAGAACCTCTTCCCTAGCCTGTTGCAAATGTCACATCTGCATCTTGTTTCACTTACGCACTATGAGGAGGGAATGTGTTGCTCTGTGTTTGATAAGCCTCATGTGCCTCCCCAAACTATAAAAGAAAGTTGCATATTTATCTATTATTAATAGGACTGAATCTCCAATCTCCTTGGCTCACCTCAATATAAATGCAACAGAAAATGCTCGATATATTTGCTTTACCAGGATGAAAAAATATTTTATTTCTTTTATGAAATAAATAATATTTTGCAGGACTGCCATCCTTTGAGGTACAGAGATACTGCATTTATTACCACCGCAGCCCTATTTCCTTCAATCCTCCCAATGAACTAAAGGAGAATCACTAAAGTGCTTTTGCTATTTCTGATTAAACAAATGCTTGGAGAATTTATTTCAACCTGAGACGAATTCGTGCATTTCACAACTAGTTCTGTTATGAGAGTGCTGTTTCCCACCTCACATTTGCTTGGATAAATGTGTCCCCCCCAGTGCAGGCTTGCTATTTGTGGTAGCACAGCCTTGAAGATGGTAAGAGAGCATTCGTAAGTCTCCAGCTGTTGCAACTTCTTTCTCTATCTCTCTTTTTATTTTGACCTCTTTAATAGCTATTGTTAGCATCTTTATCAAATCAGGAGTGTCATTCCTGTGAGTTCTCCGCATGCTTCTCTCCTGGCTGCTGTGCCATGTTAATCTGTTTTTTGTAATGAAGATGACTGGAAGCCATCTATCCACTCTGTGCAGCACTCCAGGGTCTTCTGAGACACATTGGGGAGCATATTTATTTAAACATTACCATAAATGCAAAATGGATGTCATACTTTTCACAGAATAGCCTTGAGTAGGTTCATTTTTATGAAAAGCTTTCTGTCTGGGAAATCTCACTACTGGCTAAGAGAACAGCAAAATGTTTTCTGGGGAAAGCAGACAGAAGATGGGAAGTCATCAAGCACTAGGAAATTAAACTTATCTGGATTTTTGTAGCTAACCAACAATAAAAAATATTAGTGCTTTTGCAGAATTTCTTCACTTATACACTCTTCTTTTTTCTTTTTTTTTTCTTTTTCCCCCCAGTAAGTTTTATTCAGAGCCCTTTGGTGTCAATAAGAAGACCTGGAGTAATCAGAATACAGGATGATTCTTTATGGAATAAAACAACTGTTACTGTCTCGCAGTTAGGATGAAATTTTCCTGAAACAGATTATTTGAAAGCGGGTCACTATAAAGTTCTTTGTATTCTCTTCAGAAGAGTTTGAGACACCTACTTCCAGGACAAGATGCTGTGCTAAGGTGACCCACTCTGGTTCAGCACTGCAAAACTGATAAACCTCGCTAGCTCTGTGTTAGGACCGCTGGCTCTGCCTCTATTTCTGACCACAACCTAGGCTGAAATGCTCAAGGAGACACATTACAATGTGTGTCCTTTAAACCTCTCAACCTCTGTATCTATTGTGAGGGTGGAAACTTGTTTAGGAGGAGTTATGCCAGGAAAATAACTTACTACAATTTCCCTACCTACTCTGCAGCACAACGATTAAATGTTTTTTTACCCATTGTAATTCTGGTGGATGAGTTCAGTTTCTCATTGATTAGAAAGTCAACAGCACATTTTACCAGGGAAAAGGACATAGTGCAGCTATTAAATATATCTCATGCCATCCTAAAGAGTGCAAAGTTGCACTGGCAAACAATTTAATTATATTTTTAACAGTACTGAAAGAATCACACAATGTTCTTCATGTCGTAGACATCAAGATTATTTACTCTTTTCATATGAAGTCATACTAGACGTAAAACCAATGCAGTAATTAAAGGAGCAGAAATCAAGGTCAGGACTCTCCTGTTCCCTGCAAAGGAGACTCTAGGGCAACTTTTATCTTTCTGCTGGCTCTTAGTTTCCTGGTCTCTAAATTTCTACAGGAGGAGAAAGTTTGAATTCCCTCAGGCTATGAAAGCCTTGAAACCCCTACCTCCTACTTCTTGGTGAAGTGCTTTAGCTACCAGACACCATAGTCCTATATTCCTCTGCTGTTTTTTAGGAAGATGCTCCTGATTCAGACTATTCAGTGATTCTTAGTCAGCATCCATCCAGGAGCATGCTCCCAGGTCCCTGATTTGAGCAGGCAGCAGCATCTCTCGTACTTTGCTGACTGCTGTTATGCTTAATGCTTCCTACTAGCACCCCAAGCACTCATCATCCAGGTTTTCCCAGTCTGTCCCAAGCTAACCAACCCTCTTTAGGCACTGTAAGAGCAAAATGTGTCTTTGGCCTTTGAACACTGGCGTGTAGTGCCTAATTTGGAGGCTAGATCTGCTTGCAAAACGTGTCTGCCTTCATGCCAGCTTGTGAAAGAGTGAGGAATTAGTGTACAATTGGTGATACTGCCATTGCTTGGAGATCTGGGCGCTGTGCCTTTCTTCTCCTCCCTTCAGAGCTGAGAAAAGTTCGGCACTTGCTCACGGTCTTGGGTATGAGAGAAGGGAGAAAGATGGGCTGATGCAACACAGAGAGATTAAAGAAAAGAAACCTGTCCAGGCAGTCCTAGGCATGCTGCTAACTTTTACTGGATGAATCTGTCTCCCTTAAATCAAAGTTAATCCGAAGCTGAGAATTTTTATGATTTTGGGGAAAAATTACGCATGTGCTTGAATGTTTTCCTAAATTAAAACACTGACTGTGTTTTTCTTCAGTTAAAGATGGACCTCTAGGAGGAAACCAAATGTTAGATTGTTCATAGTAGAGCATTTAATGTGATAGTATGTCTTCACGGATGAAACGACACACATTAAGATCAGCGGCAAAATTGAGAATATATTCTCACTTTCCACTTACACCACTGTTATAACTTGCTTTTATAAAACCCTGTGAACTTTTGGTAGTAATTTATAATAGCAATTAGTAGTTAATGTAACAGCTACACAGTATTAAAGAACTAGCCTGTATATAAGGTATCATAATTTTCAACACAATAAGACTTGATCGTAATGAGTTTTTCTACCCATCCTTATTATTGAATGATTTGGTAACTGCTTGATGTAAGTTACTTCCCAAAGTATTTGTATTAAACCTTAGCATTCAAGCAAATGGAAATTATAAAAGTGAGACTTAACACTGCTCCTTGGCCAGGAGTTTTTACAGCACTTGTGAAAAATTCCTTATGACAGATATAAAGACATGTTACTAAAATACTTTGTCTTTCTGGAAACCTATCACAGTCTATAAATGTCTCCCAAAATAATGCTGAGAGCATTCTGATATTGCTGTCCCAAATATACACATTTTTCCCTTGTCTTGAAACAAACCATAGAAAATCTTTGGTTTGGGCTGTCAGGAATTACAGTCACCCCTGAAGGGAGATATTTGACTTCCATCTGTTTTGTGGGTTGTTTTTTATTTGTTTCTTTTTAGCGCTTCCAGTCTCCTAATTTTTTAACTAGCTTTTTCTTTTGAAGAAACCTTATTTAACCTTCTTTCAGAGTTTTGAGTATTCAAGCAAAATACAAAGAGCTAGCAAAGTGCTAGCAAAAAGATCAGCACAATTTAGAAACATAAATTCGTTGTCTCACTCTGATGGAAAATCTACTAGTAACAATTTGATGTCTTTGCTTGTGTTATCCCTCATGTAGCTATTAATTTACATTGCGTGAACTTCCTAACTTTGAATTCTTTGCTATTCCTGCAGCACAGACTCTACTGCTGATGCCTGTCGCTCTTAACATGTGGAGGATCACTTGCAGTTTGTGATTGTGTCTTTCATTCATGCTGCTAAAATCACTTCATCTTTTGTTAATATGTTGTGACTCAGGATCACAAGCAGAAAGCCTCTGTGGGCAATTGTTTTCTGTTATTTCTATTCAATACCTTAAGCCACTCACTCATTTTGTGCTTTATTTTCTATTCGTGGTTCCATTTCACAAAAAAAAGAGTTCGTTTTCAGCTGCAGACATGGGTAAACAGACATGCACGTATTTCATTAGTTCTCTGTAGGTTTCTTAGTTTAGTAGTAAGGCATATTTTGGTAACTGATATGAAAAGTAATGTATCTAAAAGATTCTGTTGTTCTGAAACCAGTAGCAAATATCCTGCTATTAACAGAAGTGAGCAGTAGTTTGGGGAACTGAACATAGTAAACAGCAAAGAGTCCAACTTCCAGCAGGCACCAAGCACTCTTTAGTATAACACAGAAGAACGTAAAGCATGCATGTTTTCTTACTGCTTTTGTTTTTTAAGGCTAAGAGAAGAAGGGCTTGGAATGATGGGATGGGTGGAAAGTGAAAGGAAGGTTCAAACAAAGCAGCCTGGAGAAATACAGCTCTAATATACAGTAAGTAAGCAAAACCAAGGGAACAGGGATTTTAAGAAAAGGCATATATGAAACAGCAGAGTTTAAACACCCACAATTTGCTCTGGAAGGGAATTCAGGCCCAATGAGGTGAAACCGATATTAATTAGCTCTCCAAACACTGGGAGGCCCAGGAAAGGCAAAAGCCACTCAGGGGCAGGAAGGTAAAATAGAAGGGGTTAGCAGCCTGCCCATGTTTGATACATTAAAAAATAAGATAGTAAAAAGAGAAGCTGTAGTATTCATGATCCTTTTTGGGAAAGGAAATCCAGATGGGCTTCTGGAGACTGACATTGCACTCTAAGGTAAGCTAGTAAAATGTTTTTTCTGGCTTAACTGTGTAACTTACTTTGTTGTTCCTGGGCAGAGCAAGTCTGACTGGGCGGTTTGATTGCCTTCCTAATTTTTACTTCTATATAGATTTATATAGATTTTAATACTGTTTTATGCTGTAGTTGCAGGATTGGCTCTTGAGTGTTGTTTGAGTAGGCAATACTTAGTTAAGTACGTGGGAGCGTGTAAACATCCTTATGTTAATGAAAGATTATTTCAGCCCTAATACTGGGAGATACTATGTAAGGTCTGCTTTAGCATGTGTGTATAGGAAAGGTAGAAGCTATTAAATGTGGAGTATCTGTGTGGTCTTTTCTATATTTCACCTAGAAAGGTCACTTCAGCTGTATCTTATGCTTTTTTAATTTTCTATCTCCCTGTCTTTTGCTTTTTGTGAATGTTTGCTTTTGGAACTGAATATGCTGGGGAATTCCTCAGAAGCAATAAGGAAAAGCATGGTTTGGTAGTAAACGTGGTTTTAGTTAGTTTTCAGTCAACTTCTGGACTTGAAATCTCTGGATAGAAATGTATGTTATTATGAAAATGCTTTGCTACAGAAGGAGTGGCAACTTTACAGCTTGTCTCTTGAGGTGGGACTACACATTGGTTTTCAAAGTTTGAGATATTAAGCTTTAATCAAGGATGAAACATGCTAATACGTATGTTTACCCTTAATTGTTGTGGTCTATCTGAGTTGGTGTTGAAAGAATTCAAGCTGTACTTTTGGAGTAATCTCCCATAGTTTCATGCAAACTGGGTCAAATACACATTTTAGCTGCACTGGAATGATTTTTCTCTGTGTAGGAGGAGGGTGATCTATTTTGGAGGTATCTTCCTTTGCTGAGGAACTGATAAAGTACCAAAGGTGTTTTCTTAACAGAGCTTGCATTTCACCATCTCTTTGTGTAAGGAGAATTGATACCATTTTTGACAATCTGTCATAAGGCACCACTTCTAAAGAAGTGTCAAGGATCTTTGAGCACTGATTTAAAGAAATAGGTATGTCAGCATTTGCAGTAAGGAAGAACAGTTTTTCTTTCTTGCAAAAACCACACCTTGGAAGAGCATAGTGCTTTGAACTGAAAATGCATGCTGCCCTTCAGTGAGAATATTCCACCAGCTTCACTGCAGGACAACGATTAGGTTCATTGTCACAACTGTAAAAGCTGTGATATTCTATTGAATGAAGCTTCCCTTTTATTTTCTTAATAAATTTTTTCATTGCTTCTCTCAAGTAAAATATTTTTTGTAACTTTTCTGCATTCAGGACCTAGTGAAAGGAAAGAGGTTTATATGTACTGCCACAGTCATGCTAGGTTTTGCTAGATAGTGGCAAGAAATAGTATTTATTTTGGATATGGCATGCAGTAATGCATGACTGCTTACAAGAAGTATATACACATTTATAACCTTTATTGATTGCACTGCTGTCTCTACTTCTCATACCAAGTTCTGCCCTGCTTTACTTTGCCATGAAGAGCTACAGAGGCAAGTGGCTGCACAACAGGACCCGAGGTTAAGGCTAGGAAACACTTGCAAGCTTGGTCATAGAGCTACAACACTGACTAGGGAGGAAACCTGTGTGGATACCATCATTTAGTGTTGCTTCATTAGCCTATGTAGTAAGAGCAGAGAGACTTGTGAAAATCTTTGAGGAGCTAATCCGGTAAAATCTCTTCTCTCGTAGCACTACATAGACTTCTCTTGTGCTTCTGTCTAGTATGAAAAACCTACTTTGTCTTGGAGTCCAATGTACTTCAGTAATCACAGAATCACAGAACATTAGGGA
>NW_010207521.1:0-2312 GCF_000695765.1 Mesitornis unicolor
TTCTGTATAAATACATATAAAATATTTAACTATGTTTATATATATAAATATATACAGGTATATATTTTTCAAAGCAGAATCAGCCTCATGACTATCCCAAGCAAAGACAGGGCAGGTTGTGGTTAATGCCCCAGACAGCAACAGAAAGCAGCAAGCACAGCTACTCTGGACATCGCAGTGAAGCGAGACACAGGTGCAAAACGTATGTTCTCTGGTTTGTGTGTTGGTGAGCACCATGATCAACTCAAAAATAAAAATATAGAGAGACAAAGAAGAGGATCTGATGAACTCGTAGATGCAAACTGTCCCTTTCCACTGCTGGAGCCAAAATCTGTGCTCTGAGCAAGCTCAACACCTTCAATATGACAAGTACAAACTCTGCTATAATCTTTAATACCAATAACCTTTAGCACTCCAACAACCTGGCGTTAAATGAATCAACGTATTTGTCCGTCAGATGCTCACAGGGTGACCAAGCTCCGCCAGGCAGCACCGATGCCCTGGGATCCACTCCTCACTAAGGCTTCACTGACATTTTTTGGCATCGAAGGTACCACCAAGCGCCCAGTCCCTGATTTAGGCTCGTCCCACCCTTTGCTTTAGCAGACAGAAGTTACCATAGTAACTTAATGCCAATTTTATTGAATTAGGGCTAAACCCTTTCTATATCATTTCATTAGCATGCCCACTGATGTACTCTGCAGGGATAAGCAACCACAGCATCCAAATACCCCCGTGTCCAACACTTTGTGCTTGGCAGCGCTGCGACAACTCCTCAGCTCAGGTAAAACCCACTAAAACTGCAATATACACTAAAAATACGTTCACAGAGCAACCTGGGAGTAACTCAATGGGCAAGATGGGAATGAGCTGGAGCAAGTTGAGGTGCATTAGGATTGTGGGATCCCAGAGGTGTGTTCACCATACACACATGGTACACCACGGTCACGTTGGATCACTCTTCATTGCAAATATCTCTCTATTTATCTATATCTACATCTCTATTTATCTCTATCTCTCTCTCTATTTATCTCTCTCTCTATTTATCTCTATCTCTATTTATCTCTATCTCCATCTAATTTTGTGAATACCAAAATTAACCTTGCTACTGCAGAGCTCTTCACAGACCACATCTCAACTCAGGGATTCAACACAACTATTAATGAATTATGGCTTTATTGCAGTCCTTCTGGCCATCCTAATTGTCTTTTCCCATAAAAACACAACAAAAAGAGCCCAGTTTCACCCCAAACTGCTCCCTCAAGGCTTTGTCCCCCACAACCCAGTCTGCCCTCAGCGATCCCCGTGCTGAGCACCCACTGGGGCAGCAACATCACAATTTATGACCTCCCCCCCATCCAAACAGGCAGAGAGGGCCCTGACGGTGACTAAAAGCCCTGAGGGACTCAAGACACCAAGGTCACAGATTTTCCGGTACAAGATTGATGCATCTCATCCAAAAAAACCAAGTTTTAACTCTAATTTTCCCGCTGAATTGCTCACAAACCAGTCCCAACCCAAACCATTCTATGAGCCTGTGACTGTCACATCCCCATTTTTAGGGTTGAAGGTGTCTTGACTTCTCCCTGCAGTTCAACCCTTCTCCTTCCACCCGAACGAACTCCCCAAAACCAGATCTCCCCCAATCGTGGCGCTCCAGCCACACATCAAGTCCCTCTCTGCATCTGCCAAAGCCACCACGTTATAATTTGCCTTCTATAAACCCATAAGATTATTTCTATTTATATCTTTTTGCTCACAAATTCTAATTCAGTCAGAATTTGTGGTCAGACTCTGCATGCCATGGAATTAAAACTAAACATTAAACTAAAACCTATGTGTTTGCCCACAAAATTCATCCTTTCCTAACCACAATTACTTAGAACTGCCTTTGATTTCACAGACACTTTAAAACCATTCCTCTTACTGCATCAAACAAGGCTTTTCTTTTTTCCTATATAATTCTCAAACACTAAGTCAAAAAAAACTGCTTGTAAAACTCAACGCAAATCAAGCAGAAATAATTCAGGCCAATAGTAACTTGTGTGTAAACACTACACATCCCAAAACAAGTAGAAAAGTACTCCTGTAGTTGAGCTGATGCTTTATTTTTGGGTGGCTGGAGCAGGTACTATCCACCAAAACCCAAAAGGGACCCATCACGCACACCAACACGTCCCCTGCGGCCAACACAAAATACTTACGAAATATTTCTTTTATTTCAGTATTTCTTTCTGGGACCTTTAAAAGTTTTCTGAAAACTCAAATAATAAAATCAACTGAAACGGTGTTTTTCTTGAATATTTTCCCTA
>NW_010207521.1:2343-2768 GCF_000695765.1 Mesitornis unicolor
TTCCCTACAGAAACATAAGAATCCTGACATACAGAAAAATTAATGCAGTCCAAAGAAAAGGAACAATACCTGCTCTAAATGTAAGCACGCAAACGTGTTTGGAGTACAACTTCTGAGCAAACTGTGCTCCCAAAATGAGTTAAGGCAGCGAAACAGCCAAGGAGAGATTTTCAGTCTGTTTGCCAGGCGATCTGGGATTTATGTGCCCCAAATCCCACTCACCAACACGCAAAATTAACGTCAGCGTCCCAGTGTGCTTCTGATAGAAAATATATAGAATTAAATACATAGAGACAGAATAGAAAATACATGTAGATAGAATATAAAATCTATGTAGATAAATAGAATATAAATCTATATAAACAGATAGAGTATAAAATCTATATAGATAGAGTATAAAATCTATATAGATAGAATATAAAATC
>NW_010207522.1:0-330 GCF_000695765.1 Mesitornis unicolor
TGGGGGCTCCTTGGGTCCCTCCGCACCACAGACCCCCCATCCCCGTGCTGCCTGCATCCTGCCCCATAGCCCAGCCGGTCCAGGCACAGCCCCACATCCCCGAGCATCTCGTGGGGTTGTGGAGCAGGGTGGACCAGGTGAGATGTTGCTCTCCTGGGTACTACAGCAGGCAGCGGTGCTGGGATGCTCAGCACCAAAATGGGCAGCGGCGCTGGGATGCTCAGCACCACGATGGGTAGCAGTGCTGGGATGCTAAGCACCACGATGGGCAGCGGTGCTGGGATGCTCAGCACCGCGAGGGGCGGCGGGACTGGGCGGCTCAGGGCGGGC
>NW_010207522.1:518-2305 GCF_000695765.1 Mesitornis unicolor
TGAGCACAGGCAGCGGTGCTGGGATGCTCAGCACCACGATGGGCAGCAGTGCTGGGATGCCCAGCACAGGCAGCGGTGCTGGGATGCTCAGCACCACGATGGGGAGCGGGGCTGGGATGCTCAGCACAGGCAGCAGTGCTGGGATGGGCCCCACACTGCACTTGTCTGCACATGACGAAATCTCGTTGGCAGCAGCCAGGCCCCATTCCCTCCTCCCAGACCCGGGCAGCGGTGAAGCCATCACCCCACCGCGAGCACCCATGGGGGGCAGGAGGGTCCCGGGGCTGGGTGTCCTGGCCTGCACCCCACTTCCCCTGGGATTCTCCCTGGCAGGGAGGGAGCGGGGAAAGGTCAGGGAGCCGCGTCTGGAAAACATTTCCCCGAGCTGAGCGATGGCTGGAGAGTTTCCCTTTAAGCACGTCGTTAATCTTGTTGCTTCACAGGGCTCGGGGAGGCCTTTTCTCCCTCTAAATCTTGCTCTTTCTTTTTTTTTTCATTTTTTTTTTAAAAATAAACATATCTCCCAGCCCGAGGGCAGCACATACCCATGGAAAAGGTCGGGCTGGCATGGGCAACGCTGAGCTCCCCGGCTCCTGGCCCCACCAGTGCCCTGGGAGGAGCTGGAGGGGGACACAGTGTCCCCAGGGTCCCTGATGTCTCCGGTATCCCCAGCCTTGGGTGGCACAGGGGACCCAGGGCTGGGAAACGGGGATTGCCCTCCCCTTGCCCCATAAGTGCAGGGGTGAGTCAGGCTTGGGGGGTCCCACTGGCCCTGTTGGTCGTAAGAGTGACTGTGGGGGGACCCCGGTGCTGCTGGTCACCCCAAAACGCTGCCATGGAGGAAAAGGGGCCCTGTCCACCCCAGTGTCCTGGTGCCCCGTGTTTGCGTTTGGACTAAAATTAATTCCTGAGTGCTGGGGGGGATACCCAAGGGGGCCTGGGGGGGTCCCCCCAGCCCCTGGCACCCAGCAAGGCTCCTTGGGCCAAGGCAGAGGGGACGCGATGTTGTTCACAATCTGTCCCCGAATCTGATGCCTCCTTCGAGCCCCAGTTTGTTTGTTCAGGCCTGGAGTCCGACCAAAACAATCCTCCCTGGGCAGCTCTGGATAAATTAGGAAAGTCAAGGAACAACAGAAAAAAAAATTAAAAAGCTAAAAGCTGATTTTTGCTGGAGGGATGGGATGCGATGGGATGGGATGGGGTACCAGCTGCCCAGCGCCCCACTGCCTTGTGCTCCTTGGGGCTGTGGTGTGGGGCATCGCTGCCCACAGCTGCCCAGATGTGCAGCCCCACTTTGCCTGCTCCGGGGCAGGACCATGTGCACCTGCATTGGGACCCCAGGGTGCAAGGACCCCAGGGGTGCAGGGTTTACAGCCCCCTGGGAGGTGTCCAGTGGGGGTGGGAGCTATTCCTGGACCTGACGCAGGCGCTCAGGGGCATTTGGGGGCTTCATCGCCGCTCGCAAACCCTCGGGGAGGAAACGCCGCTTCCTGCCGTGGGCAGTGGGGACAGGGCAAGCTGGGGTGGGGGCACGCAGCCCCTGTGGTGCAGCACCCCACTGTCCCCCACTCTGCACCCAACACGCACCATGGGGCTGCCCAGGTCCCACTCAACGTCTTGCCAAGCACCAGGAGCGTTCTAAGAGCCCACAAGTGGGAAATCGATGAAGTTGGAGAGGTTTGGGCGGCCCCTGCCCTTTGATCCCTCGCTCCCAAAAGTGTCCTAGCATGGCCACATCCTGACCCGGGATGGGGAGCGCTGAGCCCCAAGGGATGCCTGGGACCACC
>NW_010207523.1:0-3088 GCF_000695765.1 Mesitornis unicolor
GAGCTTTCCAGGGCCCTTCCCACTCCTGATACCTTGGGATGCTGTGATTTCTGTATTTATTAATAGATTTAAAGCTTAATTACTTTGGAATTTTTAGGATCCTAAGTTTTATGGAGCTGGTGTTAAGTTGTTTGCTTTCTTTCATTAGATTGACTGCTTAAGAGAGATTTAATACTGACCTCAACTGAAGGGAACTGAATTCACTAAGGGAGAAATCCAGATTGATGTCTTCTAAAAAATAATTGCAAAAATTGACTCTTCATTCCAGTACAATCTAATCTTTTAATAATTTATTTGTGAGACAGCGAGCCCTGACAGAGCAATTTTGCCTATCGATAAACTTGTCTGCTCAGGAATACGAGGGATAACATCACAGCACGTGTTGTTTATCGCCACATTGAAGCAATAAAATGTAACTTGAAGGTATTTGTTAGTTTAAAATAAGAACACACCCATAGGAATCCTAAGGTCTATGTTTGAAAATTAAAGTTAATAAAAAACCACTAATTGTGAGGGGAAAAAAATGCTGTCTGTTAAGGATTTGAAGAACTGGCTGTTAGTGACTTGGTAACCAGTGGATTACACAGGACATACTGAAGCTTTGTGTACTTCTTTGCCACAGGAAGTGGACGATGTCTCCCAAGGTGAGGGAAGTGCTTCTTGGGACCAGAACTGCAACAGAACTACAAAAACTCGGAAACTTGCGGAGGAGAAGCAAAGCAACATCAAAAAAGCAGGAATGCCTGACTTCCCGTTTCCTTTGGCTCCTGGTGCTATCGACCAGGAAGTCTTCAGGGAACTTCCAGAAGATATTCAAAGAGAAATTCTTTCTGGGAAAACAGCCGCGATCCCTACCGAGAGTATTTGGGGGCAGCCGTGGGTGTGTTTTGCGGCAGAGGGACACGGCGCCTCCCCACATCCTAAGGGACTACGCGGTGCTCGTGAGTCTCCTGTCCTGGCGTGCAGCTCCGGGGCCAGTTGTTCTTCTGAGTGCCCCAAAAATGCAGCGAAAAGCAGTGCAGAGGAACAACCTTTGAACATCACTGGGGGAGATTTGTCAGCTCTGGATGCTGGAGCCAGCCAAGGTGTCCTGGATGAAGATCCACAGGCATTCAAAACACCTTCTGAGGGTAAAATATCCAGCAGGCAAACAGGAATTCTATTTCCTCCTAATGTGGATACAAAGACTTTTTATGAGCTGCCTGTGGCTGTGCAGGAAGAGCTGCTGGCTGAGTGGAGGAATCGGGACCCTGGCTCCAGGACTTTTCGGGATAAACCCCCCGAAAAGCCTAAAACAACAAAAGGGAAGAGGAATACGGTGCCACGCCTGGCGCAGCCTAACAGTTTGCTAAGATATTTCAAACCACAGTGACACGAAGAATCAGCACTTGAGTTACGAGGAGTTTAAAGATGTGAATATTAAGAACAGATGTTGTGAAACCTGCCAGTGCCTCTGTTTTAGTAGTAATTAGTCTGTCTTTCTCTTATAAATTGACTTTTCTCTGATGAATCTTCAGTATTCTAGTACGTATCTTTTAGTATTCACTCTTACTACCTTAACACGCTGAGCAGAGGGCATTTTCACTTGAATTTTCACTGAGTTAGCCTCTATCTGCAGCTCATTGCTTCTACCAACTTGGGAGGGGATCGCACAGAGAAGATTCAAGCCGTTCTCACACTGTTCTTTCATTTAAACTCCTAACTGGATGTACTCGAAATACTACGGTAATGGGAAACATGCCTCGCAAATGAATCACAGCGCCGGCTTGTTCCTGGAAATTCGTCAGCGTATAAAAATCGTTTCGGTTTGGTGCTGAGGGTTCAGGAAATGACAACCAACGCCGTAGAAAGAGCAGCTTTTAATGAGATGCTGTGTACAAATTCAGTCGGCTTTTCTGCAAATACTTTGTTCCCAAACAGTGAAATAGTTGCTAATGCCACTTCCACACTCATAAACATGTTGATAATCTCTGCTACACAAGATGTTGGCTTCTTTCAGACAGGAGCACATAATCGAGGGCAGAATTAACCACGGTGCGTTGAAAGCTACGGCAAAAGATTGGACTGCTGCATTTTTAACGTCGCTGTAATTTGTATCACCAGATTCTCACGTGTGTATACATACATATATATATATAGATATATAGCATTTTCTCTGCATATAAAGTGCAAAAATATACCAAAACATCACCTGATTACACTGCAAGCGACACCCTGTCCTTCAGTGGCGCTTGCTGTAAAGTCTTGCATCATTCCCAACCACAGAGAAAAAGCAGCGGTCACCACTTCAACGGTTAAGCTTTATACATTTCCACATCAACCACGATTGAAATGAAACCTCATCGACGTTTCAAAATGAATCCGAATAAAAGACACGCCTGACTTAAGCGCTTATTATTTTCCACTTAGATTTAATGACGGTCTTCCAAGCTTTTCAGGCCTGCTCTTGTGTCAGTGATTAAGTTGACGAGAGTGGTAGGTAACGCCGTCTCCACTACGGAGCAGGGAAGCATTCCTCCCAGTTCTGGTTGGATAAATACAACCAGCTTCGAGTGCTGTGGATTCCTGCCATAGAAGGAGCAAAAGCCTTCAGTTAACACTTGTTACTCTTGCTCTGAAACCTAAGTATTTACAATTTATCGTCTATATCTGTTGAATATATGAAAAAGTAGAGGATGTACATATAGAAAATTGAGTTATTTCACAAAACAGAGTGACAGAACTGAGCTGCACAAACCTAAAGGTTCCTCAGAACAAAAGTGTTTAAATTTTCGGTATAAAAAGCTGCATGGTTCAGTAAATTTGAAGCTCTGTATGGAGAAGACAACTGAGCATGCGAAGATGCTGCTCCAAGGGGCTTTAAGTACTCACTCAGGCAGAGGTGAGCACACGTAGCCACAGGGATTGTTGTAGCCTCGGACACAGGAGGGAGCTGGAGGGCAGCTGGAGTAGTGCACACTGACAGCTGTAAGCAAATTAATCACGTTTACGTAGGTCAGTTGTACGACAAAGACACCTTTTACAACCAAACTAACTACTCTAGGGTAGTACAAGAACCCGCAGCGCGTTTAGCAGTTCCATCCTGTAC
>NW_010207524.1:0-905 GCF_000695765.1 Mesitornis unicolor
AAAAGAGACTTTAGGGCCTTGGGATGATTGACAAGGAATCTGGAGCACAGGTTGCTTTATATCTCTCCTTCCAGCTGCAGGCAGTGACATTTGGTAGGAACAGACAGATCCAGTCTATTAATATATGGCTCTGTGGCTGGTATCATCACCACAACTTTGTTTTTTTTTTGACAAAGGAATGGCCTACACAGCACTGGGCCTGCTGACATCAAATGGAAGACATATTTCTCAATGATGGAAGAGGGTCTTTCTTCTAGAGATTGTGGGGCTGATCAACAGGGCTTTAAACTAGATGTGAAGGAGGAGGGGGAAAATAATATCAGGCCTGTCTATGACAAGCTGTGGGATGACACCTCAGTGTTAGAGGGACAGGGTGCTAGTAAGGGCCTTCAACCTGTTGCCCTAAGGTGTGCTGGGCACACTGCAGCACAGTTGAGTCTTATGGAGATGAGCCAGAGGCTCCTGAGGTAGCAGCAGGGGAAAACTTGTGAAACACCTCAAAGGAATTAAGAGGTGTTCCTCTAAAAAGGTGACATGACCAACAGTCCATCTGAAGTGACTCCACACAAATGCACACAGCATGGGCAACAACCAGGAGGAGCCGGAAGCTACTGTGGTGCTGGAAAGCTACAACATTACTGAAACTTGATGGGATGACGGCGTTACTAAGGGCAAGTCCTGCCTGACCAACCTAGTAACTTTCTACAATGGAGTGACTACATCAGTAGACACTGAAGGGAAGAAGGGAAGAGCAATGGATGCCATCCATCTGGACTTCCAAAAGTCCTTTGACATTGACTCAAAATTGGAGAGTTATGGATTTGATGGGTGGACCATTTGGCAGATACAGAATTGGTTGCATGGTTGCATCCAAAGGGCAGTGGTCAATGGCTCAATGTCCAGAT
>NW_010207525.1:0-3363 GCF_000695765.1 Mesitornis unicolor
AATATATTATAATAATATATATTTCTGTGACTTGAAAAGAACTATTTCTGTACATACTCTAAAGAAACACTTAGCAAAATAAAATTTGAGTGATGGCACAAGAGATGGTGCCATTAAACTTAAACCTGAAGCTTGTAGCCAGCTGTTGCCTGTCTAATAGGTGTTTTGGAAATAAATGGGAAATTTTGCTTCAGGTGTCTTGATCAAATACCCTTTCTTCTTGTCCAAGCAGGGTTTGTAGCATGACAGCACAACATCCCTTTGGAAGGTTCAGTGAGATTGGGTGATAAAAGGGTACCCAGCTGTTTTGATTTTGCAGGCATTGATGTTATTTTAGGTAAAGGAACCTATACACTGATTACTTCTCTTCATATCCCCAAAGTGAGAAAGTTCATGCTAACACTGGTAAAATTCAATCTAGCAAACAAATTCTTTCAATATGATACAATAAACATTCCTGACATCAATGTCCCACAAAGAAAAATACCTGTCCATATTTTTATATGCTCGGGCATATCCTCAGCCTGCGCTGTGGTGTTTCCCAATTTTCTATTCTGTTCATTGTGTTTATAACCAAGTATAATAGCGGCAGCACTTTTCTGTTTAAGCATGCACACGACTTGGGGTCAAACATTTCAGTCAGCCACGAGCCCAGGCAGAAGATACCCATCCACTCTGTGGGCACAGGCAAACGAGGCACACGGGCAAGGGGAGCGAGAGAAAAGCAACAGGAGAGGGATGTGCCGTGATGGGTTCGCTCAGAGCCAAGGTGCTGCTCTGCTGCTACTCGCAACAGCATGGGGAGCTCTGAACGCGAGAAGGCGGCGAGGAGGGCACAGAGACGTTTGGTCTGGATTGGCTTGGTTTGGTTTGGTTTGGCTTAGTTAGAACAAAGTTCCTCAGCTCAGAGCTCAGCAGGCAGCATCTGAAGCAGATTCCCGCCACTAAGTGGTGCTGTGTACAGTGCAGCATCTTTATGATACCACGATGTACAAGGAGGAGTAAACCAGAACGCTGTGAAGCTGATTAGGCTGATGTAGACACTTAACAAGTGTCCGGTACGCTGATTTAATCCTTCTGCAGCACTGGATAAATCGGGAGGGAGAACAGGCCAATTCAAATGATTAAAGAAATCCAAAGATTGAGCCCAGGCATACAGCATCTGAAGTGGAGGATTACGAAGACAATTCTAATTTTTAAAAAGCTTTGTCTGGCTTATTTTTGTTCCTTTTAAATTATTAGTATTGTTTTCTCCAAGTTTATGGGTGTCAGAACCTGAAATACTTACCACATGAAACTGGAGGAAAAAAACAAAGTGGTTTTAATTAATACGTGCAATTATTCCAGAACTAGTAATCTTATTTTTTGAAACAGATGCCACATTTTGTATCAGCTGACAAAAAAAGTAGAACATGTTCTTTCTGGAGTACATAACTATGTGTAGATTTACTCCCTCCCACCCTCCAAAAAAGATGCAATTTAAAAATAGGATGTAAATTTGAAGGAGAATGCAAGCTTGCAACTTCTGCTATTCTCGGTCCCAGGAGAAGAGTAAATCCGGCAGGCAGAGGAGCTATTTTGACATTTTGACACCCATGCGAGCTCTTGCCCCGAGCAACCACACGTAGATGTTACCTCTCAGCCGTGGCTGCAGCGCTACCTCCTGGGTAGGGAGCAGTGGACAGAACTGCAGGAACAGGAGGCCGAGTTCAGGAATCGCAAAGCTTTCCTCCTGTTTTATTGAAGTAGGAGGAATTTCTTTAAGCGCAGTCTGTGGAGCAGTTTACGCCTTTGCTCTGTGGGTGCATTGCTTAGCCCGTGGCGGAGTAGATTCAAGCACTTCGTATTTTGATGCCGAGGTAGGGGCCGTGTCCACAGGCAGGCCCAGACAATCTGGGGATCAGCTTTTTTTATCAGATCTAAGGACCCTACAACGTTGCCTCACACTGACACCCAATGAATATCTGCCTATGTGAGCTGCTCTGCTGAGAAAAAGGCCTTTAAAAACAGAGGTGGAACTTCTGAGGAGAGAATTAGTGCCTTTTGTGAACTGTGTTTGTGTGCAGGGTGCCAGTTTCTTCACAATATTGCCAGAGAAGTGATTTAAATCAAGAGTCAAAAGCCGAAAGGGTATCAAAGCTGTACAGAAACTGATTACTACTATAAATTTTGCTGAAACAAGCTGATGCTTTGCTGATTCTTTGGTCCTTTTCTGGTACAAATATTCAGAAGATGCCAGTGTTAACTCACAACATTGACTTCTGTGTATTTTTCAGTTTTGTTCCATGCGATTATTTTTAGCTGCTGTGCATTAGCTCTGCTTCTAAAAAACTATTGATAGGTAGAGGCTGCAGGTTCTTGAAAATAACAAATTATGTATTGACAGCAAGGCTGATACAAATATATCCATAAAATTAATGTTCCCCCCCAGCTGTTTTTGAATGAGGTTAAAGACAGATGCTAGAAACAGACGTGAATTTCTCAGGAGAGAAAGAAATATCACAGGTAAATCAGTTTTATACCAGAAAAATCTGATAAAAATGAGTGTAACAGCTGAAAAATAAGTAAAATTTTAAGAGAAGAAGGAACTGTTTTCATTTTTAGAGGAAACACCCAGTAACTGCATAGGAGTTATTTATACCATAGCATAATTGCTGAGCCCCAGACAACAGCCAGATGCAAACACATAATAAGAAGCAGGAGCTGTCCAAAATGTCCTCTGGAGAGAACAGCAGAAATGCAAAATTAAAGTGTCACAAACAGGGTCAGCCCTGTCATATCCAGAAACAACATGATTCTTCTGACACTTACTTCTTTTCCATGCACCACCAAAAAGTTAGCAAATTAGGAATTTGTGTAAAGCCACAATCTAACAGGTAAATGCTAGATGGTCCCAGAAATTATTCTCTGTTCTTAATTAACATTAAAGTAATAAGCTAGCCCAAATAAGGAAAAAGTTGAAAACCCCAAAAATAATTCCTGAATCAAGTATCTGAATTAGTTAAAATATTATTTCAAAAAGATTGAACTGTTCCATTTACGTGTTTTAGACATCCATTGGCATATTTAAAAATAAATTGATATTGGGCCACAATTTCTCTGGGAAGCTTTCACCATCACAAACATAGAGCAGATCCTCAGCACCTTACATCCTCAGTTTTCCCAAGATTTAAGCAGTGTATTTCATCAGTAATGTCTTTCTTACGGTGCAGACTTTTACAATGTTTTCTACGTGTTGAAATTTATTTTCCCAAGACCAGCACTGCTTTGTGGCATTGGTGTGGCTCACTTGTCTTGGTGCTTTTCCTGCTGTTCTTGTCCTTCCTTCTGGAAGGACACCAAGCTGGGAGGAGTGGCTGACAC
>NW_010207526.1:0-632 GCF_000695765.1 Mesitornis unicolor
ATTGTGGGGTGAGTTCAGGGCATTTCAGGGCTCAGCTCAGTCACCCTCCCCGCTCCAAGCTGCAAAATATCGGAATTATTTGATTAATTAACAAATTCATTACAAAGTTACTACCCTTAATGCCCCTCTCAGAGTTATTTCACCCCCCCAGGGGTTGTTTTAACTGCATTTTGGGGGCAAAACCCCCCCATTTTCGGCCGTTCTCAGCGGGAAGTGGCATCAAGGACACTCAGCCATATGCTTGTCAGGGTAACTCATCACTGAACAGCGAGAAACCCCCCCAAAATGAACCTGGGGGGGTCAGGAACGCGTAGGGGGAGTATGAGTGGTTGGGGGCGGTCTTAAGTTTAGGGGGGGCCCCTTTAAAAGGGTTGGGGGGGACACAGATGGGACCCACACGCGGTGCTCACCCGATATTGAGCTGCGAGGCGGCGCAAACGAGCGATTCGTGCCCTTTAAAATAAATTCAAAGTATTAAATCAGTGTCATGATGGGTCTTAAACCCCCAGAGCCACCCCCTTAGGGGTTTGTGCCGCTCAGTGCCCGAGGAAAAGCTTCCCCACGGCGGCATCGGCAAGAGAGAGTTCGGGAAGGTCATCCCCGCAGCACCGATTCACTAATTCTGTGTTTAA
>NW_010207527.1:0-2253 GCF_000695765.1 Mesitornis unicolor
GAGCAGCTGCTCTAGGGGAGAAACTTGGGTGTTTTGCCTTACTGCTCCTGATCCGTCTGTGGGTGTGCAACCAGAGGAACGCGGGCGTTTCCGTAGCCGGGTCAGTGCCCGTAAGCGTGAGAGCTGGCTGGGTTATCCACTCCCTGCTCGCCTGGGGCGTCCTCGACGGGAGTCCCGCCGTCGTCTCCAGCAGCCGGCTCTGTTTTTTCCAGGCCCACATCAATTCGAAGTTCAAAGGTTTTACAGAGTTTAACAAATTTTGGATGTACGGTTTTTTCCCCGCCGTGCCTTTGTAGCTTTCTGAAAAGCACAGCTGGAAGCTCAACACTTCAGTCTCTTTGAAAGGCGTAGTTTTAAGTTCCTCTGCGTTTTGATTTGGTGCAAGAGTACGGTTATAACTGGAAGATCATATATTTTAATTTAACACTGTGGCTATATCTTTATGAAGAAAACTATTCCTACTGATAATTTCCAGTTCTAAAAAGAGTAAATTGTAAAAGTAAAGATTCTCCTTTGAAATTTGCTTTATTGTAAGTGAAAGTGGCAGGAGATAAAAATGTGGTGGTTGATGGAGTTAAAGTAATGCAAATCAGTGCCTCAAACTGAAATGCTTGTTTGGCCTCGTCCGTCCGTGGTGCTGCCCTCTGATGGGTACAGGTCTGCTGCTGTGGTGTGAAAACTTCTGGCTGTGGATTCCAGCATCTTTGAAAGGTGTGGAAAAAGATGTGTGAAAGAGATGGAAGGAAAAAACCAGAAGATGTAATTCGCAGTGAGCATAAACCTGGGTATTCATTTCAAATGCATTTAACACAAGGTTCAGAAATTGTCCTTAAAATATAAAAGATATTATTTTAGAGAGTGGTATCGGCTCTCTGACAGGACTGGTGGTAGAAGAGGTCTTTACTAAACTTTTAATTTAAACTTTGTAATGTGCCTCCCTTCAATGTTTGGCATCTTTTGCTGTGTGGGGGTATGACATCTTTTGTTCATGCACAGAGTATAAAGAATGGTTTTGTGATGACAAGAAATATTTGTTTGCTTTCATTTCCACATTAGATATGCAAGATGTCTTCAACTGTTCTTACTTAAAGCAACTGAGAACAACTGGAATTCAAGATGAGAACCAACAAGGTGTACAAGCTCGTCATACACAAGAAGGGTTTTGGAGGCAGTGGTCAGTATCTCCCAGTTCATGACAGTTGAGATTAGCACTCTTATTTCATTGAAAGCAATTACCTGGTTTATTTATCTTTTTAACAAAACAGTGAAGATGGATCTTTGATGTAACAAGCGGTATTACCAGCCAGAGTTTGGAAAGCTATTTCTCAATAGCAAGATACAGCAGAATAAAATGGCATTTGTCAGAGTGGAACAAGATTGCACCTGTAAAATAAAATTGCTTTATTCTACCTTTTCCCTTTTGTTGCATTGCTTTTCTTTTAGCCTTGTATTTCAGTCACCCTAATAAATGGCAGACGTGTCTGTGACTTATGGCTGCGTGTAGATGTGTTTCTGTGTCCCAAGAACAATGTCATTTATTTGATTGCTCCCTACTTCTAGACTTACAGCAGGTTAATGTCTTGTTGAGGTTCTATAGCTACCTGCTTTTCTGTTGGTGTTTGTTATGAAGAATGCCAAAGATTGTTCTGCTTGCCTAAGTAAGGCACACTTTTGCTGAAAAAATACTTCTGTGAAAGTTCTGTGATTTGAAAGAAAAGGTTTTGCCCACAAGAGTGGCCAGGCTGAAGTGGCTGGAGAGGAGAACTGTCATGGGCAAATACCATGAATTGCTGATGTGTTAATCTTGGGCTGGTGTGCTTATGTAGGGTGAGCTATTGCGTATGAACATGCATGCAGCTGCGTTTGGTGTTTATCTGTTCATTGCAGTTTTCCTCATTCGTTTATGTCTTGTAGATGATGAACTGGTGGTAAATCCTAAAGTATTTCTTCAAATCAAGCTAGGAGATGTTGTGGAAATTGCACATCCCAATGATGAATACAGGTGAATTCTCTTTTGGCTGATATCAGTTAGGTGTGGTTAGAGCACTGAAAGGGCACGTTCATGTGCAGCAGCTTCTAGAGTGAGGGGCTCTTAAGGCTGATTTAACCGTGCTTCAGGATGCTCCCATGGTTGTTTTTTCTGCCTGAAGAAAAGTAAACTATAGCAGGAGCTCTTAAAGTTTACAGAATGCTTTTTGTTTGGTGTCAGTTTGCTGACCTTTCACAGGGCAAGTAGTACCTGAATATAGAATC
>NW_010207528.1:0-28253 GCF_000695765.1 Mesitornis unicolor
GGGGTGGGGGGGCATCGCGGTGGGAAATTTTCACTTCATTATCAGCCGTTTTTAGGGCTATCCGGCGGGAGGCGGTGAAGCAGAAAAAGGTTGGGTGCTGCTTTCCCTCCCCCCCTTTTTTTCCTTAATCATAACGCATTTAATATATAACAAGGTGATTTTTAAAAAATATTTGACGAGGGGTGATGGATGTTCTCAGTGGGAAGCGATGCGCCCAGCCAGAGGCGGAGCAGCCCCGGCTGCGCGCTGGAGGCGCTGCCTGGAAGATGCGCTTGGTGGGAAACTCCTGCCCCTGATTTTGTGTGCTGTAGTAGCCTCGCTAGCCCCGCTGGTGTAGGCTGTGCTGCTCTCCTCCGCCTTCCTCACCTCCTCCCCAGCCCCGCCCCGAGGAATACTGGGTACACTCGCATAGCCTGGTACTCGGTTTTAGCGGGTTAGTTGCTAGAATGCTGCCTTGCCTTACTACGCTGAGCAGTGAGACCTTAGGAGCGTTTATCAGCTCTGCTGTAGTGGTCAGATGAAGCCTATCTACTTTCCTGTTCTCCTAACAGGCTCCATTAGTGTCAGATGATTTCCTACCGGAAGAGGATTGGGCCAGAGCTGCTCACATAGTCGCTCCAAAAGCTGGAGCGAGCCCCTCTTGATGGGCGCAAGTCCCCGCAGGCCAAAGAAAAGGCCAGGGGAGAGAGAGGGGGAGGGTGGGATTAAATGGATGCATGATCTTGGCATAAGGGAATGCCTTTCCCCTAGCAAGGAGGGCCTAGTCTAGGTCTCTTTGTTAATAAGACTAACCGTTTACACCCTTTATTTTTACATTGACTACATAAAAAATAAACATAAATAAAAATGATTGTTTCTAACATGCAGCCTGGGCTTGTTTTATCTACAGGCCACTTAAATTGGAAAAACACATAGTGTTTGTTTTTTCTTTTGATTAAAAGAACTCTTCACCCCTTGTGGGGCAACTGAGGTTCTGTGGTTTCAATTTTGTCAACTGTGTATGCAGTAGCATCATTGCAGTTGTAATAGAAGTAATTTTATGCTCTCTTATGAGCACACTTTTTAGAACTCCAAAGTGATCTTGGGGGGTGGGTGGAAAATTCAATTGATGCTCCTTTCCCCAATAACTGGGATTACTACATACTCCTTTAACAATTTCCTTAATGATGGAAATTGTTATTTAATAACTCTTGTGTAAGAGGCATAATGTGTAGTATTGTTCTTAGTGTGTGTATTTGGATTATTAAGGCAAGAAGGTGATAACTTTTTTGGAACACCAAGGTCTTGTAAAATTTAAAAAAACAACTCCACAAAGTATAGAAGTACAGTACATCCTCAGATTGGTTGTCTGAGAAGATCTCAGCGAGATCTCAATGCTTTCAACTGCTTGGTTTTTTGGTTTTTGTTTTTTTTTCTGATGACTCTTGAGGCATCATTTCTTAGCGGTGAAAGTAATGCTGGACAAAAAGATGTGCTTTTATCATTGCTACACTTAGTTTACTTTTTTTTGGTGATGTATCTGACACTCTGTCATACTTCTAGGTTTGTATATGTGGGCATAGGCACTATCTCTAATACTGTGTCTTCTTGGAATTGCTTTTGTCTTATAATGAGGATGTACCAGATACGTTCGCATGTGTGTTTATTTGCAGTACTTTTGAGTGCTGTTATTTTAACCCCCTTAAAACAAATAGGTGGGAGAAAGGAATCAATGATAGATGAAACTAGATAGAAGTCTAAAATACAAAGTCAGCCCTCTGGTACACACACAGAATAAATACCAATCCTTTGGCCTCACTTACCCTGTGTTGAAAAATACTTGCAAGCAGTGCTCTATGACAATACTTTGAGGAACAAAACCTTCATAATTAAAGTTGTAATGGCAGTAAACTTTTTTAAACCTGAATTCATGTAAAAAAAGATTTTTTTGAAGAAAAACTAACTCAAGTGTTTGTCAGCATCTCTTGGAAGAAGTAGATTGCAGTTGGAAGCAAGAATTAGGAGACATTAATTTAAACATACTCTTTCTTACCCTTCCTCCCCCATCCTCTTTTTACAGGCAAGCCTTCAGATGAAGCTGTATGGGAGATAGTATTTTTAATTATTAGTAAATCTTACTGCAGTGAGATAAATTTTCTTGCTGCAAAAAATGGTTTTAATAAAATAAAAAGCTGAAATCTCCTTACCTAATTTACTGAGTTAATAAAGTATCTCCCGCACTCCAGATTTTTGTCGTCTCCTGCTGGTTTTCCTACAGTACTTTATATTCTTGAGGTGAAATTATGTCTGCTTGTACTTTTTGACCCACTTACGGACGTACCAGGATGCTACAAAGCTGGTATCCTTATATTGTGGGCTGTTTGCACTTCATGTGAAGTGCAGTGGAGAACGCCGTCACTGTACTGGGGTGTCATCCACTCGTGAGCTGATGCCTGTAGAAGTTTTACTCTACTCAGATATGGACTTCTCAAAGGCTTTAGTATGAATTTTGCTTGCTTAATGCTGAAATAGTTTTTTTCATTTACCCTCTTCTCAGGGGTGGGGAGGTCATCAAGAGGTTTTATACCTTTTAAGGTCACTTAAGGATTCCATTTCTGTGTATGTCCTTAACTTTTCTCCCTCTCATCTTCCAAGATGAGAACAGGCTTTCTGAAGTAGAAGTTATTAAATGGTGTGGTGAAGTAGATAAAATATTCCATTTATTCCATGCCATCAGCCCTCATGTTCCCAAGTGTCATTTGTTTGTTTTTTTGCTTATTTTTAAGGTTTCCAGTCCTTTATTTTAGAACTTTAGGTCTTCCTTCTGTTAGCTTAGACTCTTAGTCTTGAGCGGATGATGGTACTTGGTATGCTGCAAAACAATACACTTTTAAATTGCCATCTCTGCCCCACAGTGCCCTTAAAGACTTGCTAAGTCTTGTATGCTTCCAGATTTTCATTTTACTCTCAGTATTTAGCTTGGTACGGAACAGCATGTTCTGCTTGTACCTAGCTTCTAATGCTAACCTGAAATTTAGAAAGTGTTGGTTTGCTGCTACCGTTTTTCTATTCTGGAAGCAGCGGAGAGTGCTGCGGGTCATCTTCAGCTAGCCTTACTTTCTATTCTAAGTGGTATTGGCAGTGGAACACAGCAGCTGAAGTACAGAAACCATCTCATAAGTGGCTTGAATATGGAGTTTGGGTAATGTCGGGGAAGCTTGTTATATTTGAGATGTAGCTTATGGTCTTTCTCTTCCTTACTGGCTTATAACTTTGCTCTAATGTGCTTTGGTTAATATTTTGCTTGGTATTTCCAGCCACTGTCCATAGTAAGAATAGATCTTGCAGATAAAGACTGTGGTGCGTTTGAGATAAATCGTAACCTTTTTGACAGGGGAGTGCTGCTCACTTGAATAGTTGGGGCACAAAGGACAAGAAGCAGTTCTCATGAAGGTAAATCATGGCCATGTGTATGGAGATGGAGACATCCCTATAGTGTAGCTACGGACATCCTGCGTTGAGGACAGGATACCTTTCTTTTGAGCACAGAGTATGCATCCCATCCTTCCTTTGTCATCCTTGCTTTCCCTTTGGCAGTGTGGAGGTGCCACTTGAAAGGAAGCAGTTATCTGATTCCTCTGGAGTAACAGCACTGCTTCACAAAGGGGTGGTCTGGTGGGAGCTGCTTGTTCATCATGTGAGGGTGGCACTGCCATAGGCGAGTGGCACTGCCATAGGCGAGTGGCACCGCATACATGGTCTCCTGCAGGCACAGATGGTGGGACTCTGAAACTTAAGTTTTTTCACTTCAGTACTTGAATATTCAGTACCTGAGATACCCACTTGTCTGCAGGTATCTTTCTGGGTTGGGATTTTTTGGTGTGTGTTTTGGGATTTTTTAAGGGAAAAAAGAGCGTACTCATGTTAAATTTAGACATTTCTTGCTCACAAGGTCTTGCTGAAATTCTGATGTATTCTCTATTGGTCCTTTTCTCCTCATCTCTTAGTTAAAGAGTGGAGTGCAGGGTAGCGGTCATTTACTTGTGATAAAAACTGAGTGGACAAGAGAAATGTGCCTGTAATATGTTCGCATTACTCTTCGTGAAAAACTGTGTTCCTAATGGCTAAAAATGGCATGCTTTTTTGCTCTAGAATGAACAAAAAAAATTACTTTTAAAAGTAGAATGCTATATTAAGGAATTAGTTCTTATATACCAAAACCCTTTCAGAGTTTACAGAACCACAGAATGGTGGGGCTTGGAAGGGACCTCGAAAGATCATTCAGTTCAACCCCCTTGCCAGAGCAGGATCACCTGGGGAAGATCACACCAGGCGGGTTTTGAATGTCTACAGAGAAGGAGACACCACAGCCTCTCTGGGCAGCCTGTTCCAGTGCTCTGTCACCCTCACAGTAAAAAAGTTTTTCCTTATGTTTAGATTGAACCTCCTGTGTTCCAGTTTGCGACGATTGCCCCGTGTCCTGTCACTGGGCACAACTGAGAAGAGTCTGGTCCCGTCCTCCTGACGTCCACCCTTTAGCATTGATGAAATTCCCCCCTCAGTCTCCTCCAGGCTAAACAGACCCAGCTCTCTCAGCCTTTCCTCATATGGGAGATGCTCCAGTCCCCTCATCATCTTAATGGCTCTACACTGAACTCTCTCCAGTAGTTGCTTGTCCTTCTTGGACTGAGGAGCCCAGAACTGGATGCAGTATTGCAGATGGGGCCTCACCAGGGCAGTGTAGAGGAGGTTTAGTACTGCTTATGCCTTGAAACTGGTGCATAAAAGCAGATTTTTAACTTGTTGCAGAGTTTATGGTGCATTTAGATTATCTGTCTTGCACCTCAGTTTGGAAAGCGCATGAGTTCTTTTAGTTTTTCTAATTAATTGGTTTTCGAGTTCACAGTCATAGTGGCTCTAAAGATTGCAAAGATGATAGCAAATACAGAACACTGCCAAAACTAAAAAGGAAAGAGCAACAAAACATAGCACATAATTAGAAAGCACTAAGTTGTTCTCTTTTCCAAAGCATTGATTTGTTTTGTTTTTTTTTCCTTCAGCAAAATGTAGAACGTAAATAAAAAGTGTGGAAACTTAAAATGGAATCAAAAGTTATGTGTTTCACTGAATAGAAATCTGTCCTCTTCCAAGAAGAATGCAAGGAAAGTTCCTCTGAGGGTGATTCCTCAAAGAATTCACACTGACACAAGTGTAAATGCTCCTATTGTTGAGCAGTGTCTTAGCAAGATAAACTGCTGTAAACAGACTGTAAGAGGGTTTATGCAGTAGCATACATTTGTAAAATATTCATGAAAAGTAACTGTTAGCTAATGCTTTTCCAGTATTGAGGAATTTCCTTTTACAGTTATTTTCTATGTATCAAGGACTATATGATTTAGTGCTTTGTACAAAGTTGCATCACTGCTGCAGAAATTGCTCTGTCCTCCTGATAGGTTAGATAACTTGGGCTGCTTCCTTTGCAACATTGAGGTGAAGCACAAACCAAAGAACCCCACCCCCAAAAAACAACCAAACAAAAAAGATTACTTTTACACCTACTTTCTACGGCTACACAATTTATTTGGATATGGATGTCAAAATTACATGGCGACGGAAATTGAAACTAGAGACACAGAGATGAACAGAATGGTTTCTGGCATAGTTGTTGGTATAGTTCCTTGTTGAAGGGATCAGGGATAGTGACTGTATTTTACCCTCTATCAATTGTTTTGTTTTGGGTGTTTTTTTCGGAAGCCTAACTTAACACAGTAGATCCTGATACTCCTATGATAGTGATAAATGTTAGAATACTAATAGACAGTCATAACTTCTGGTGAACTGTTCCAACATAAGTATCTTTGAATTTTGCATCTGTGCCAACTTCAGCAATGCACTTTAATGCTACAGTTGTGGTAACCATGTCTAATGTCCAGTTATGACTGAACCTCAGATTCAGCCATTCAATGTCTTAAGGAAATAATGTGGAATTAATTATTTTTTCCCTCCTCTTAGTAGCTGGGCTGGACTTAATATGGTTGACTTACTGTCCTGTGAATAGTTGTTCTCTAGTTCATATTTATAAATATTGAGACTTACTTGTTTTCTTACAGGTGCCACAAAATACACTGATAAAGATAATGGAGGGATGCTTGTATGGTCTCCATATCATAATATTCCAGATGCCAAATGTAAGTCCTTCCCTGCTTAGGAATTTGGATTCTTCAGTATAACTAAATAATTGTTTCTGGTGTGCCTGTTCACTCACTATTTTTACATGCAGTGAGATCGCAAATTAGTAAATTAAACACAAAGCTTCTCTTTTTTTATTTAGAGAAAGCCAGGAAAAGGAAGTGTCACCTTTTATTTTATAGTTAAATCTTTTTTTCAAATCACGCTGCCTGTGTTGTATCATCATCAGTGTCTGTGAAACCTTCATTAATAAAATAATAAAACATCTAAATGTGAGGAACTTGCTGCACAAAACTTCTAGCAGAAGGCATTGCAGTGCATAAATTTAGAAAAGATCTGTTGAGGTCCAGTTCAAGGGGAAATTATTATTGCTCTTATCAGAAAAAGCTGGGCATTTACTCCGTTCAAGTGTGACCTGAAATATAGGAGTCATCTGACTATATGTTTTCTATTTAATCTAGTTTTAACCTGCCTCCTGTGCTAGAATTTCTCATATGTAATATAGGGGAGTAAACTTTGAGGATGCAGTCATGAGAACACGATCTTCAGGACAGTTTCTATCTATTTCCAGTAGTTAAAGGTTTGTGTCCCTCTACATTTGGAAGAATATACCTTCTACTACTGAAGAACAGTTAGAAATAAAATACTCTATAATTATTAAATACTTTCTTCATTACTTTAGAGTACAACTCCTTGCTGCAGCAGTTCATGGCAGGGACATCTCTGGTCGATTTGAGCAGTGAGGATATAGTTACTTCCTTTTCAGGATCATGCTTCGTTTCAACTATATTTAGTTGTCACTTAATTGTGAACTGCAGAAGGGGAATGGGAAAAGTTGGTTTCTTTAAAAATAAAGTAGCCATTGAAGATCAAAAATTAGCGGGATTTACTTGCAAAATGATGGAAAGTGTTCAACTCAAAGCTGACTCTAGTATGGCCAAATATGATTTTTCTGAAAAGTTACTGGTGAATTTGATGACCTCATTGTTGAATTTTCATATTCTACATTGAAAACTGACTTCATGCCATGGTTAAAATTAATGCTGGTCGGTGAAAACTGTATTAATATTGAGGATATGCATAATCATTGATCTAGGATGTCTTTACATTAATTTTTAATGTGTTTGGGAATACGAACAGTAGAAGTAGTTCAATTTGAAACTAACCCAGGTGTCTGCACACACTCCCAGTGTGTCTGTTTTGTTAGGAGTATGTTCCAAGAAGACATAGCCTTTCAATAACCAGCTAGTCTGATTTAAATAAATGATGAGCCTTTGTGGCTTTGTTGTAGTAAACATGTGAAAGAAAGCATCTTTTTCACTGAGAATTAGCCTGTATAAAAAGTTTATAAAATTAAATGTTGAATTAAAAGACAGTAGGATTATTTATTATTAATAAAGTTATGAATATTTTAATGTTTGGGGGAACCTGGGCCTATGCAATGTATTAAAGCATGGGGAGACTTTTCCCATGTTGGATGGCTGATTCTGTGTCACCTTATAGCAAAACTAAAAGTACTAAAGAATGATTCTGATATTGTTTTGTTACAGTGGATGAATATATAGCAATAGCAAAGGAAAAACATGGATACAATGTGGAACAGGTAAGTGCTATGAAATGAGAATGCTCATTTAAAGGATTTTTAAATATAAAAGTATAACACAACTCTTTTTTTCCCCTTGGTTACCATTAATTAACGCTGTTTCTCTTCAGGCACGGCAGCAAACACTGCAGTTAAATGGATCTGCATACAGTTGTGGTCTGGATTCTCTGCAAAAGATTGAGCTCTTTGTTTTCATGACATGCTCAGCTTGTAATGTGCACTTTAAAAGGTTTGGTATGTTTCTTGATACACTGGGCATGTCATGTAATTGTGTGTGTATATTTAGCTAAAGAATTTCTTAGGAAAGCATCTTAACAGATTTAATGTTTAATATTAGAATTAAAACACAATACAATTTTGAACCATTAATTGCCATAGGGACAGCACTGGAAAGGTTTCTTGCATATTTAAAAAAAAGAGGCAAATGAACTTAAAAGTGTTTTTTTTCAGAGGCAGGAAAACAGAATTAAATTCTAGGTTTGAGACTTAACACATTCATTTTTTAAAATAACCTTTAGACACCATCCTGTAACAAGTACAGGATAAAACGTTGCTGGTCTGCTCTTAGTTCTGTTGCAAATTTCTTCATAAATTAACCAATTTATTTATAAGTGAGATTATGTATTGCAAAAGAAGTATTTGGTGTACGAGTGGAAACAAGTTGCCTGATCAGGTTTTGGAGGATGGAAGCTCATAGTGGCAAAGACTTGCTAGTCAGCCGCCAATGTTTTGATGTCCAGAATCCTTGCAGTTTGGTGATGTTTGTTTATGGCTTGGCTTTTGTTAGGGGAGAGAGGGAAATGTAGAATCTCAAAATAAGTCTACAAAAAAGGCTAATTTCCAGAACAACTTGTGGTGCAAAATATTTATAGACTGCTCACAGTGGAATAGAAATTATCTTTGGAAGAGGTGCTTGTCACTTGCCATGTTAACAACAAAACAAGTTTGTTATGTCCAGGTTATTAGAAGATGTGACATCTGGGGTTTGCAGAGCTGATCAGATCTGCACTGTACGGTTGCAACTGAGTGGATTATATTTCCCAGTTCCCATGCCAGACCTGGCATCTGACAAATCTGTCATTGATTCTCTGGCAGAAAGTGTAATCAGTGTAAAATTCTTTTAAGAATATCTAGAAATGAAATTATGTAAGAAAATATATTTAAATTTCCATTCTTATTAGGTGCACATGACATGGAAGTGGCCATGCTGTTGTTTGTGGATTGGAGAGTTGTAGAAAGACCACTCTTACATTGAACTTTCAGACTTGCATTTTGGATGATCCTCTGGCTGCTGAAAAGTATTCTTTTTTTTTTTTTTTTTTTTTGAGAGGGCTGGTAATAAAGGCCTGAAGCAGGTCAGATTTGAGCCTGTCAGCCTAGGTCATACTGCTTCAGAATTACTGCTGCCATACCAACCTTAAATTGTCTAGCTTTCGTAGCTAGCTTAAGTACAGATCTGGCCACTGTTCATCCTGTCTCCAAAGAGAATTTTGTAACCTATAGTACATAACCAACAAAATTGTAAATACGTTCTGAGAAGGCCTTCTGATAGTCGAATTTTATTTTAAATAAATAAATTGTGGTTTTTTTGTTTAACTTGTCTCAACATTGTAGAAAGTTGACTAAATCCAAAAAGGGACTATTTTTTTTCAAAGGCTCTCGGCATGTTGTTCTGGCATAAACACAATATTGAGAAGTCTCTTGCGGATCTCCCTAACTTCACTCCTTTCCCTGATGAATGGACAGTTGAAGATAAGGTCCTATTTGAACAAGCATTTAGCTTCCATGGAAAGAGCTTTCACAGGATCCAGCAAATGGTAAAGTAATATTTTAATTAGAAGCATAAAACAGTTCAGATGCAGTAAGAACAAAGGCTCCAGTTGGGCTATAATTTCATGTTGGTTTCTGTGTAAAAGCTTCAGGAACAACTTTGAATATAAGATTTAAGTTAATTTCATAGTATCTTTTGAACATATAGCTCTTTCACTAAAAAAAAAAAGCCTTTCCTCCCCTCACCTTAAAAAAAAAAATGTAAACTAAAAAGTAAACTTTCCATCCCATCCATGTGTTTAAGGTATTTGGGTAAAGGTGGTTGTGAATAGAGCAGAATTACAATCTTGGGTGGAATTTTAATTTTAAAAACTATTAACATGTTAATGAATTCTTCTAGCTTCCAGACAAGACCATTGCAAGCCTTGTTAAATATTACTATTCTTGGAAAAAAACTCGCTCTAGGACAAGTTTGATGGATCGACAGGCTCGAAAACTAGCTAATAGAAATAATCAAGGTGACAGGTAAGTTTTACATTCTTAAGTAGGTAACCAGAGACTGAAGTCTTTGCAGGTAGAGATGTCAGAGTAATTTCCAGTCATTATGTTTCAGCGTGAACCATGTTTTTAGGTTTGAGCATCTGTGGTGATGTCTCTGCTTTTATACCTGTACCTTAATAACTATATCGCTCCAGTCAGTGCGAGTTGTAATAACACACTTAATGCTTTAATGGATAACTGTAAAAACAAGGGTTTGAAAAACCTGAAGTCTGGGGATGTGGTTCAGAAATAATGCTTTATTTGAGAAATCTAACACTATATTACTGTTGGTTTGAGTTTTTTGAACTAGAATGGAATTAAAACTGAAAGATCAACCAGTGTGAAGAGCTGTAGCAATTAGAATGCCCAAGTACTGTTTTACAACAAAACTTTGCACTTTTTAAAGTGACTTAATATATTGAATGTGTAAGTAACGTAATCATGTTTGTATTGGAAAGTATGATTTTACATCTACAGAAAACTGCTTAGCTAGAGCAAAAGGGTCTATTTAATTATATGTTATTGAAAAATACTCCTGAAATGTAACATTCATGTGCTTGCTTACTTGACCCTTTAGCTGAAAAATTACAGGGGGCGGAGGGGGGAAGCTTATGACAGTATTTGGGGGGAAGTTGTAGTAACTAGAAATTTTTGTTGGGTTTTTTAATTAATTTATTCAGAAAATATATTGTGTGAATGACTGGATTGGACTCACATAAACTAACTGTTGTCTTTTCAACCTTTTCTCTTGGATTTAATTCAGCAGATTTCATTCCTTCTTTACCCTCCTCCCTTGCAATTGCTAGATCTTGAGCACTTTGGTGAAAAAGCAGTCCTGTGTTTTCCCATCTTAGATTTTTCCCTTCTGCTCTCCACAGACTTCAACAAGGGTTTATTCCTACATCTGGTGCAGTGGTTTGAGAATTGTTTAAAAGTAACGTTTAACGATTAAAACTAATGTGGCAAATAAAAGGTTATTTCTAGCCTTGGTATAGATGACCATGTAAGTGTTCGCAAGTGGTTGAATTAAGGAAAGGTGACACCAGATTTTTTGACAGCAGCACCAGCACTGCTTAAAATAATTTTGAAACTACAGTTTAGGATTGCTTGTTTATCATAATAGTTACTGGAATTTAATAAAGAAAATAATGTTTATAACAGCTCTCTTTTGAAAACTGCAAATAACTGAGATGCCATGTACTTAGAGTAGTTATTTTAGAGTAGGTAATTCTGTATTACCCTGATACATATTTATATTTGGGGTTAAAAGATAGATAAAATGACCAGCTTCTTATCATCTGTCCTCAGTGATGATGACGTAGAAGAAGCTCATCCAATGGATGGAAATGATAGTGATTACGATCCCAAAAAAGAAGCCAAAAAGGAGGTAACAGATAGCGTAATGGTGAATGTCAGTTTGTTTGTTTTCTGTGAATGTGTAACTGTGAAGAATATGACTTGTATATTTTTTTGCCAGTCTGTGGACATAAATGCATCTCTCATTACCTTGACTATCTCTTGAGAGATCTTCAAGTTTTGTAAGAGATGTGTGCTGTCGGTACCTGGTAAAAAACATTCCCCCTTTTTCTGTCTTGTTCATAATGTTTACAGTTTTACTGGGGGTGTATTATTGGAATTGAAGTGTGACACTTTTCCAAGAATAACTTTTTTAGTTCTTTCAAAGCCACAGTAAAGTTATGCATTTCAACTAATATGTGGCTTCATTGAGATGATTTCTACCAATATTTGTAGAGAAAAACATTTTTGTCTACTCTAACGAGCGCTTACTGTTAGCTTTACAGATAAGTGCTGTGTTTGGGGCATGTTCAAGTTTTAGAGTTTTTGGGAGTTCTTTTGATAAACATTCAGTTATTTATGAACAAGACTAGAATAACACAGTTAAATGTGTAAACGTTTGATTGTTTCCTTGATCAATTTAATGCATTTGTGATTTTCCTAAAATGGGACAGTTCACGCCTCTTGAGAATATGAGAAGAGAGGTGGTGCAAAACCTCAACATTCCCATGAAGTGCTATCTAGGAGTATTCATTTCTATCAAAAATGATGTTGAATAAGATGCTGATAGGATTAGATTCCACTCTCAACTTTGCAGTGACCTTCAGTGTGTTGCTTTATTACCTACCTGCCTCAGGGAGAGAAAAAAAGACAATTACAGTTAGCCCTTTCTGTAAAGGAGTATGAGATTTTCTTTTTTTCCTTTTTTTTCTTTAACATGCCAGGATATGCTTTTAAGAACTTGAGATGGCACAAGGTCTAATAATGAACCTTTTTACTTTTCATTCTGCTGTTGTAACAGTGTTCCTGCAATCTGTTGATTTGAGTTGCTGCCTAAGCCAGTTCTAACTAAGGGCAATTTTGTTCAGTTTTCTTTCCTTGGTTATTGTTTGAATCACTACACGCAGTCCGGAATGGAAGTAGTGTATTCATAGACTTCTAGGAACACAACAAATAGGTTTGCAGTTTCTGATGCTATTTTGATGTACATAAGATAATTTTGTGATCTAATATTTCTGGTAGGATTTGTGTACTTTCACTTCCTAAGCAAAATGTAAACTGAGTAGGCTACTTGAACATGCAGAGCAATGGAAACTTTCTGTTACCAGAGAAAACTAAACCAAGCCAAACACTGTAGCTTGGCAGGACAAAAGCGTAAGAGGAAATTTTCACTTTAAATCCAGGTTGAACAGACAGAAACTATAACTTCATACTGAAAGAGCAATGCAGAACCAAAATGAAGAAATGGTCAAAATAAGCCAGACATAAACTTTACCATAGCATTTTTAGATGTCAAAGACGTAAGACTCTGTATCAACTTTCCAAGGAAGAACAAGTATCTTAAGTGCTTTTAAGACAGCCTCTATGAAGTCTGTGAGCTGGATTAAGATGTTACATTAGCTGGGAAGATGTGGCAGAAGGTCAAGCATAGTAGAGCAAAATACTGCTTGCTGAGCTGTACTAATGCTACAGAACAGAACAATTATGGCTGCTGCAGTTTGTTTTCACTGTGATCAGATGACCATCTCCTCATAAGCTGCATGGGTGCCAGCAGGGAGGAGCAGTAGGGAGCTGCTTGAAGTAGCAGAAAGCCTGAATCCCATTTCTGTTCTGGTACTGAATATTGCTTTGAATTGGAAAATGCTTGCAGGGAAAGTAATTTTTGCTCCTCTGCTCCTGGGCTGTGGGGTACCCACAGCTGCTCTGTGGGAGTCACGTATCTGCAGACGAGCTGTCATGCAGCAATGCCCATTGAAGACAAAGCTGAAATTCTGAGATGTCCAAGCATACCAAAACAGCTGTTACAAAGACTTCATCTCCTCTTTGCTACCCTTTTCCACTTCAAAAAAGCAAACAATAAAGGCTTAAATTTTCTAAACTACATGGATTTTTATGATCACTGCAAAAGTACATCCATCCTCTTTTCCGAATCTCAAATCCATACCCAAAGCAAACAGCACTATTGCTTTCCATAGAGTGCTCGCAGCAGGGAAAAGTGTAATCTTGTATTTTTGCACATCCTGGTTGACTTTCTCTTGTTCTCCCCTGATCTTCACCTGAAGTCTTCATATCTGACCATAAATAAGTGTGTAAATTCACTGATTGCTTGGTTTAAACGTGTCCTAAATATATATCTTACCTTCTGCGTACATAAGAGGTTCTTGATTTTTGCCCTCTTTCACAGTATTTGGACTGTGATTTCTATACCATTTATTGTGTATTGAGCCATTATTTAAAAAAAAATAAAAGTTTTGAAAACTGACCTTTCTAAGACTAATGCAGGCTTATCCAGCAAATGACTGGTACACTCCTTCAGATCATCTGCAAGACTTAGTTTGAATACTACATGCAGAGGAGGATGTTAGCTTAGGTTTTCTTTCTCATAAATATGACTTTACAATTCTATGTGATACTTTATTTTTTAATAAAGTTGTATACAAGATATTGTTATTCTTTAATTATTTATTTCTTGTAAATTAAAGGGCAATAATGAGCAGCCTGTTCAGACCAGCAAAATAGGTCTGGGTAGAAGAGAGTATCAGAGCTTGCAGCATCGCCACCATTCTCAGCGTTCCAAATGCCGTCCACCAAAAGGCATGTACCTGACCCAGGAAGATGTGATAGCTGTTTCCTGTAGTCCCAATGCAGCCAACACAATTCTTAGACAGCTGGATATGGAACTAATCTCATTAAAGCGACAGGTACCATGGGTTATTGGTCTTGTTTTGTTTTCATCTCAGATTGTTCCGATTCTAATGAGTTTGAACATTACCTGTGAAGATTCTGAAACTTCTTTGAGTCTTCCTAATTTTGTTCCACAGTTATCACCAGAAATGCTGGACACTAGCTGACTGGTTTTGTCAGACTTTGGTTTTGTTCATCTGTTCTTGTGTATAGCATGAAACAAGATGACTTCCTTTAAAAAAAAAAAGGGGGGGGGGGGGGGGGCGGGTGTATGGCATGAAAACAATGTTAGAGATTTAGAGATGGGAGAAAACCGAAGTCTCATTTAATTTGGGGTTTTTTTTAACTTTGTTAAAAGTCTTTGTGTGATAAGTGAGAATAAGACCATTGAAGCAGAGGAAGTTTTATTCGTTATGCTTAAAATTGTAGCTGTTTCTCTTGATGTCCTTCTCCACATACAATGAAAGTATGGGAGAGGGAATCATGGGCCTAGTTATTTCTCTGTTCAAATTGATGAGCTTTCTACTTATTAAATTTAGGAAAGTTTTGTAGTCTTCACCTTTAAGAGGAAAATTGCCTGCATCGTTTGCATGAAGAAGTTAACTTCTGGCACTCAGAGTTGAAACACAGAATCTATTCAGCTTCTGAGGGTTACAGCAGTACATGCATGCTTGCTTTCTAGGAGTGATGGGGCTACAGAGTCAAGGCTTATCTCCTGGAATTTCCGCCTCTTTATAGACTGCTAAGAGCTGCCATGTTGCAAAGTCATGGAGTGAATAAAGGATTTCATGGGGTTTTTGCTCCCTTGTATTCTTTTACAGGAGATATATGCTTCTTTCTGTCACAGCAGAACTCTGGGGCTAAATAGCATAGGTGGGTTTCAGTCTTTAGCCTAAGTATAGGTGAGTTACAACCTTGAGGTTGTGTTTCTCTCTTTTTTTCTTGCAGTGATTTCAGAGACGCAGCCTTTGGAATCTCCCACTGAGTTGTCTGCTTTTGTGTCCATACTTAAAGAACACTTATAATAGCTGTGCACCCTATATAGTATGCAAAACTATTTTTGTACATATATTACCTCACATGCATTGCTGTCAGATTTTAAATGGTGAATAGATATGTATGTGTATGGTTTGGAAGCTCTCTTGTTTTTATAGACTAAGATATTTTATTTACATGCTTTACATCATTTCAAGAATCACCCTTTCATTATGAACTGAGGTCAATAAATAGCAGTCTGTCAGAAGGAACTAACTGGAAACATCTCATAAAACCTTTTTTCTCTTTTCAAAGTGCTTTTTGGAGAAGGGAGAAGTTAATATATACACTACCTCTCAGTTTTCTAAGACTGAAGTTTTGTGTCTAGAATATTCTGCATTTATCTTCACGAACAGATGCATCATTATCAAAACTTGCTTGCTATGTCCTACTTTTAATATTCCTGCAAACTGTTCTTTCGAAAGACTGGCTTAAATATTTTTCTCTCCATAGTAAGCTGTGCTGTACTTTTTAAATTATTTTTTTTTAAACAGTTAAACGTAGTGAAGCCTTAAACCATAATATTTCTCTTTCTAACTTAGGAGGTACACTTGTGGCAATCCTAGTGAAGATATATGTGTAAAGTGACCAACTTTCTTTGTGGAGCTGATTAACTTTGTTGTTTTTGACCAAGGTTCAAAATGCTAAGCAAGTAAACAGTGCACTTAAACAGAAAATGGAAGGCGGGATTGAAGAATTCAAACCTCCTGAGGTAAATTGGAATAAATATTAGAACTTGTGGCCTTGTGCTTAGATTAGTGGGAAGCTACAGAACTGTGTTTTGCTGCAGCATAGTGTGTGCATTTCAGCAGCAGCTTAAACAGGATCCATTGAATTACATGCAGGGGTGAGTCTCTCTGGCTTCTTTACAAGAAATTAGTGGTAGGCTTTTATATGGCAACTGGCTGAATAAAGCAGAAGAAACTGAAATGTCATGGCTATTCAGCTCTATTTCAGGAGCTGAAATCAAGCCCAGATATATGGATGTTTTTCTGTTTAAAAGTAATTAATGTAGATCGCTAGCAATAAATTCTATGTTCTGTGTGAAAACTTGACTATATATACATTTGGGCATCCAAAGTGAATGATTTATTACTACTGAGGTTCTCTTTTTGCTTGTTTTAAAGGCATGGATACGAAACATAACGTGAATGCAAAACACTGCAGACACCAAGTCCTAATAGTTTAGATAAATGTAACTACAAATTCAGATTCTGACTGCATAAAGATCATTAGCTTGTGCATAAGTTATGACATAGCCGATATTAAGAACTGTGACAATACAGGGGAAAAAAATATTGATGTACTTCTAAGCTTAAATCCGTAAATGCTACTTCCTCTTCATGAAAGCAATCTTAAGCTCTAATTCTGTGGTTTATAAGCAAGAGATTTTTAACAATGTTACAAAATGCAGTGCAAGTAAAACACATTCTGATGCTCAGGGATTTTGCAGCTGTTAAAACACTGTAATGATCTTTGTGCCATTTTTCTAATTTTAATAGTCTAATCAGAAAATCAATGCCCGTTGGACCACAGAAGAGCAGCTTCTTGCAGTGCAAGGTATGTTAATAGTAGTAGCGACTTGAAATCTGATGCAAAGGATTTGAAGAGGTACTTAGGCTTATGTTTGTATTTCCCACTAATGAAATGCTAAACTTTATCTGGTCTCACAAGAAAGTCACTGGGAAAACAACAAAACTAGTGAGAATATTTAGCGTATTCATTCAAGTAACATTGCACTAGTCTTTCAGTTACCCATATTAAATTTTAAACCCAGTTAAGCTTTTCTAACTAGTAGTACCAGAAAGTCCCTTCAATCATCTTCTAAATAGCCTTAATTTCTCTGAAGTAGAAGACTGAAGTGATAGTTGAAGTAGTAAAATCTGAAGCAAACACTTGTTTAAGTAGGAAAGTCTTAAAGAAGAAAAAGTAGAAGTAAAACTGCTTTACAATTACTTTTTCTGTTCATGAGGGAATAAAAGAGCAGATATGTACCCAGTGAAAGCCTTTTAAGAGTCTGAAGCTGGATATAGATACTTGACTAACAGTCTTATTGGAGAAAAAGGAAAATTTTCTAGCAGGCTATCAATGCAGCTAATTTGCAGTTATTTCATTTATATGGAGGAAAACTGACTCTTCACTGCCTAATAAGGAACATATAAGGAAAATATCTGGAGAGCCTAATGCTGTCTCGAGGTCACTATATACTGACTCACTTCTGTGGATCATCTTTCTTAAGATAATATGATTAGCTCAGTGAAACATAGCTGCTTTATTTCTCTGTATTCTTCACCTCCTTTGCAATGGAAGACTGAATTTTAGTACAAAACCTTCAGTTAGATCATGATACCAGTGTAAAGTTGTCAGGTGTGCCATACCTGGTAGTTATTAGCCAGATGACTGATTCTAAAGTTAGGTTTATTTATTTTGAGGTGTGAATATAAATACTGAAGAGCATGGTATGTCTGAAGTCATGCCTCTCAACTTACATGCCTCAGACTGGGATTTACATCTCCAAACCATTTTCTGTCTTCGGTTCACCCTCTCAGTATTGCTGGCAAGCTCACTTTTTTTATTCTGTTCCCAAATGCAACTGAGGGAGATACTTAATTTTAATATGATAGTCTACAAAGTAGAATGCTTGCTGGAAAAGTTGGGAAAACTCAGGTTCATTGTTCCATGAAAGAATTAAAACCCTCTTGCATTTTCATAGTTTAGTTATTGGAGCTCTCACTAAGCATCAGTTTGGGAAGCAGTAAGAATGTGTTGAGCTGTTGTCAAGCTATGACACTATGTGACCGACAAGGTAAATAATAACACGGGAGGATGGGCAGAAGAGACTGAGGGCTGGGGATGACTCCCTAGAGAGAGGTTCTGGTCTTCTGATCCTTTACTCTAGGGAGTGTTCTGTGTTTTATGAAGGTGGCCAGCTGCAGTACGTAAGGGTAGGGTGAGAAATCAGGCCTTCTCGAAGAAACGTGTTTTCATTGAGTTTACACATGCTTCTTATAGGTATTGTTTCCTTTTTAGTCCCCTTCCTTTCCCACTTTGTAAAATGGAGATGGGAAAGCACCGTAACATCAGGGACAAAATATTCTGGTTATCCCTCCCTTACCTACTGCCCAGTAGTAAAGTCTCCCTCCTGGAATGAGAGTGCTGTCGGTATTAACCTCCTGTCTCTCAGCCTAAGGACCCTGATCTCTTGCTTCAAAATAGCTGCTTGAGCAAGTAGACTTAGGCATGAAGGGGCTATGCTGTCTTTTGCCCTGACTGTTTTTGAAAGAAAGTAGCCATGGTTGCTGTACTAAAAGCTACCATAATATGTGTTAGGCTTGAACTTGGAAGTTGACTTGAACATGAGGACGTTTAGTTTGTATATTTAAAATAGATTTATTTTATCAAATGTATTGATAAGTTTTGGCATATGCTTTTAATAATTTTACAGAAATCATAAGTATTAAGCAGGTAGGTGGCAGTTCTGTGATTTATTCACTTGAATTCAGACATTAAATCCTACTGTGGAAATCATAAAAATAACCTGCAGTAATATAATTTTGGTGCTGTTTTACCCTAAACAGGAAAAAACTTATGTCAGTTGTGGGCTAGTCTCAAGAGATTGGCAGTAACTAAAGAGGAGGTAATGACAAAACTCACCTTAATATAGAGCTGAGTGTGTGATCTTAAAAGCAGTGTGGCTGCCTGCAGTGAGGTTGAGGACTCAGAATTAAGATCTCTGAGCCGATCTTTTGCAGTATGGTTTATCAGGTTACTGTTCAATTTTATCTGGATAGTTATTCAATGTAAGGGGCCAGTTACTGACTTGAGGTGTTCCTAAGTTACAAACTTTAATTATGTATAGAAATGTACAAACCTGATTATCTTTTCAGTCTAAAATCTCAGCCATATGAAAATTGCAATTGCAAAAATATTTTCAGACTTGTTCAAAACAACAAAATTTTAATTGAAAAGCAGTACATGACTTTCATAGCATTGCTGTGGGAAAACAGCTGGGACAGGTGGGATCTAATTCTGTATGAGGTGGTTGTCAGGAGCACTGTAATCCCATCCCAGTGGAACTGCAGCTTTCATAACCTGGAGTTTGCCGTTAACTATTTCTGCCTTCTTGTGGTGTTCTATTTTGTTGCTTTGGACCCAAGCTAATGTTTTGTGTGCCTGTCAGCGTTTGCTGTGCTGCACAGTGTTAAGCAGCATAGACAGCATTAAACTTGAATTTATAATTTCACCAAGTTAGACATTCAAGATGAAAAACTGTAGTAGTGAGCATTCAAGTGCACCTTTGCAACTGGGTGAAATTTCAAAGAGCTTAAAGGATTTTCCATGATCAGGGCTACTTTAAAATGAGCCAGGAGAAAAGACATTTATACGTGTGAAGTGAGGCTATGCAGTCATCTGTTTTGAGCTTCACTTCCAGCAACCTAATAAAATTATTTTTATCGAATAACAGATTAAACACTTTAGAAATAATTTGGGTGGTGTTTAGCACAAAATTTGTGTAAGGATGTGTAAGTAATGTGCACCAATTTGAAAGGGATGATGCTTGGCATCAGCTCTTACGGATATGCCAGCATCGTATGCATAAAACTTTCATAAGCATGTATTGAACTTTCTCTGTTTCTGATGCAAGGATTGAAAGGATTTTCTGCATCGTTGTATAGAAGTCATTGTGGTGATGCTAGAGCAGTACTAAATAATGCTGAAATGAATCCAAAATGAATAGTGCTGTGTGTAGCTAAACTAAGGAAATTTATTTTCTTCAGATATTTCTTATAGTTGGGCTCTCACTGAAGGCAATATAAGCTGTTTTCAAGCTCTTTGCTTGGAAATAGGCTTTAAGACCTTATTTTTGACAACTTCAACTAAAGTTAGCCAACAGGCACAATCATTTTGCAGATTAACGGACAGGAAGACGTATAGACAGAACAGTAACAGAAAAGGCTGGAATCACTAAAACTCTGAATTAGGTTTCAAACAAAAATGTACTTTGTTCTGCTGGGCACTTTTTTCACTTGATTAATTGTACAAGATGTTAGATATGTTGCAGTGGACATTTAATAATCATTACAAATTACTAAGGGCAGTAATGGTTGTGCAATCAAAGAATATTAAAACACTGGAGGGAGTGCTCTGTGGGCACACGCAGCTTTTAAGGAGTAGAGCTGATAGCTTGTACAACTGATAAAGTGCAGAGCCAAATCCCTGTCTTTGCTTTGTGTGGATACACCGCCTCCCACGTGGCTCTGCTGCGTCCCTTTGTTTTCTTTCCAAGGTTCATGCAGTCAGGGTGATTGGATTCTTTTATGTCCCCCAGAAAAGATCTTAAATAATGTAGCTGGGCTCTTGACAGTTGAAACATAAGCTTCGACTACAGAAATTGTTATTGTGCTGGAGCTGAACTTTTCTCTTAAATTGCAGTGAGTGTCCATTACGATATCAGAAGTGCCTATTAACGAAGAAAGTAAAAAAAAAAGGCAGAACAAGCTGAAGGTCATACTCTTCACAATTAAATTGAAAAGGAACATAACTTTCAGATTTGAAACAGCACTCACTTTCTGAATCCTTTGCTTCACTTTCTGAAGTGAGGCATGAAATCGGGCATAACTTTCTTTTCCTGTAATGAGACAGAGTGCCTCTCCTCTGAGCACTGTAATGTGTTCTGAGTGAGTTTAGTTATCAGGAGCTTCACAGAAGAAGTCAAATTGTAATTCATTAATGCATAGCTGAGAACAAAAATTTAGTCTTCTCTTTACTCAGTCTGGAGTAAAACTCTGTTTTATTTCTTTTAGTCTCCAAACTTTTGGACACTTGTGATTAAAAATATACTTCGTGCAGCTAAAAGTTGTGTTCTAGGGTGCTGGAGAGTTTGAGGATTTTTATTTTCTTAAGCAGGAGAGGGGGGGGAACTAGACACATACCCTAAATACAACCAAGAGAAAATTAATAGATTTTAGGTTATAATTCCAGTTTTAGGTTAGAAACTATGGAATGTTGTACTGAAGGGTTTTTTGTGTTATAAGCAAATGTCGTTTTATGCAAATGTCGTTATAGAACTTCAAAAAGTACATGTTAGGATTTTCTTGTTAAGTATTTCCTTGTGAATTGCTTCTAAACAAAGGTGACCTACTGGTGTCAGTATGAAAATGAGTGAAAAGAACAATGCAAAGATCCTGTCATGCTGCTTCTTCCTGGAGAATTTGATCCTGGAGGCTTGTGCTGGGCTGTCTTATAAACAGACACCAATAGCATATATTTACTTACCTTCCTCAGGGTGGTTGTCCCAAAACCCCAGATTTCTCTACCCAGCTCAAATGATGAGTGAAAGCTTTAAAAAGACTTTTTCAGGTGAATGCTTGCCAGTTGCCCTTTGTAGCCTCAGTAGAGCACATGACAATCGCAGGAGTGAACAGTGTATCGTGACTTACAGACCTGTGCCCCCTGTTCTGCCCTGTGCTTGATCCAGTAGCTGCTGCCCTCTGCCTCTCCTGCTGCATAGGGTGTGAGAAAAGAAACATCTGTGTGCAGCTGGCACGGAGGGAACCTGTAGAAACTGTCAATGTTTGTCATTGACATTTCTAGTGTCATAACCCTGTTTACAGCTATACACACATACTCGGTCTGTCTTGAACTTGTCTTGGGCTTCTGCCCTTACAGCAAGCACACTGAAGGATTTACTTTTTTGTCAAGAGGCCAAATCTCTGTGGTTGGGAGGCTTGGTGAATAAGCCAGGATCTTTAAGAGTGGGTAATGATGTTTTAATAAAGTTCTTGATTTGTTACGTTGGTAGCTATGCAATTAAAAATTATTTTGTTTTAATGGAAATTGAGGCCTTCTCCTAATTGAGAAGTCCTCCTAATTAGCGAGTCCTTGGTTTGAGGGTCCCATAGGTTCTCTCTATAAATACATCACACGTAGCTGTGTCTGACTGATTCTTCACAGCTATGTTATTTACTTTGCCTTCCAGGTGTCCGAAAATATGGTAAAGATTTTCAAGCTATTGCAGATGTAATTGGCAACAAGACTGTTGGCCAAGTGAAGAACTTCTTTGTAAACTACAGGCGTCGGTTTAACTTAGAGGAGGTATTGCAGGAATGGGAAGCGGAACAAGGAACCCTGGCTTCTAATGGTGATGCTTCTGCTTTAGGGGAGGACACAAAAAATACTTCTAATGTGCCATCAGGAAAGAGCACTGATGAAGAAGATGAGGTGTGTTTTGTGTACCAGAAATAAGTAAGCATGGGTTGAGGAACAGCATTTTATTTAGTGATAAAATGTAAGGTTAACTGGTGTGGAGTGGCAAACCGCATTCTAAAGAATGATGATGAGCTTGCATAGAGCTTCAGCCAATGTCGTTAACCAGCTGGGAGCAGGACTGCACCTTCCATAGTGACGATCACGTTACTGCTTTATTGTTAAAATACAGTTCTTGTTCTAGAAGAAGACTCTTGCTTCATAAATATTTTTAGTTCTGCTGTCTATAATGTTTTGGTTGGTGATTTCTTTTCAGTAACTTCTCAGTTTTTTGGTTTTGTGTTTTAAATGCTGTTTCCTGTGTAGTGGCCAGTGGCAGCCCAAGTGCATCGCGTTCCGGCTGGGATGGCTGTTCACGCGGTCTTGTCTTTGTCCTTTGTGCAGGCACAAAGCACTCCGGCCACTCAGTGTTTAGGCCCTTCACCTCCAGCACAGGCATCTGCTCCAGCACCTACTGCTCCCATGGCAACTTTAAATCAGCCGCCCCCGTTACTTCGTCCAGCGCTTCCTGCTGCTCCTGCTCTCCATCGTCAGCCTCCGCCACTTCAACAGCAGGCGCGATTTATTCAGCCAAGGCCGACTCTAAACCAGCCTCCCCCACCACTCATCCGCCCAGCTAATTCCATGCCTCCTCGTCTAAACCCAAGGCCAGTGTTAACCACAGTTAGCGGCCAGCAGCCACCCTCACTTATCGGAATTCAGACAGAATCCCAGTCCACTCTACACTGAAGAAATCAAGCAGAATTATGCTAACTCCTACATCTGAAAAATTCTATCAATGTGCTTTTTTTTTCCTCTTTTTTTTTTTTTTTTCCAAATAATGAAGGGTCAAAAAGAGCAAGCCTTCACAGGTATCAAACCAGTTTTACAGAGGAGCAAGCTAATAACTAGAAATGGAACCATGTGAATGACCACCTGTATAAAAATATTTTTATGTCGAAGACTTGTACAGCAGAACAATGCCTACAGTACAGCCCTCCTCTAGATGAATAACTGTCGAAGGAAGCTAACTTCTTAAATGAATAAATGTTCAACGCACCAAGATTTTGTTTAACTGATTTTTACTCTATTTATTTTATTACAGTTCTTTGTAGTCAAGCATCTAACTACAGGAAAGTAGTCTGGCAAATCTAGGAATAGATAATATTGTAGGAGACTTAAATGTAGCCTTGGGGTTTTTTTTTTTGTGTGTGTGTGTGTGTGTGTGTGAATTATTTTGGTTTTTGCTTTTTAGTGGAAAAAAAAATGGCTTTAGGTTCATAATTTTTGGCCTTGTTTAGATGACAGTAGAAGCATTTCACGCACTTGTAAAATGTAGGTGTTTCTTCTCTTCATGTTTTTCCCAGAACACTTTTCCTTGTTTAAAAAGGTACTGTCTTATTCAGTACTCCTCTGAAAGAGTATTCTGAAGACTCAATGAGCTATTGTACCAAACTTACTGAATCTCACACATGTTCTGCTCATAGAAGTTAACTGAAAACAGGAGTCCAGCTTCCTGCTGCATTCTCTCTTGTGGGCTGGCGTGGAGAGAGAGGCTGCAACTTCCACCACCCAGGGGGTGACTGGAGAGGAACCATAGAAAGAACCATTAATTTAATTTGTTATTCTGCTAATTCTTCTAATTTAACTACCGTAGAATTTCATTCCTCTGAGAATGGATGTCTGCAGTTTGTGTATAATAGATCATTGGTACCTTGCCTAGGAATTCATAAGGGAAGTATAGAGGCTGATGGTAGTAGTAGAATATTGTGGCAGTAGAGTTATCTGCTGCCAGCCCAGTCTTACTGTTAAAGAATTATCTCTGGTTTCTGCTGTTTCTGGTGGAGTCGATTAGATGGGTTGAGGCTATTGGAGGGGGAGGGGTTGTTTGTCTCATTTTATTGACTAATTAAAATCTGCATTTGGGTATTCATTATTGCTTCCAAATTTTAGGATGTTGAAAGGTTTTCTTTCCACTGCATTCTTGTCTGAGACTTTGACTTATGCCCAGCAGTGTTTTAGGGGTGGGTTTTTTTAGGGTTTTTAGGAGCTTGTTTTTGTTTTTGTTTTTAAAAAGTAGATGCCTCTATCCTCCAAGTAAACCAGGCTGGAAATGTGAGTAGCACTGTTTGAAACTGTGATCTGAATCAAGCTATTGAAAATTACTACATTCTTGACTATGTAATAACATTCATGTTGACTGCCATACTATTTAGGAAATTATTTTTACTTATAGCTGAAATGGTGTTTGAAAATCCTTTCAGATCCATTCTGTTATTAACTAGATTTGCCCTTGACTAAAATGAGACTTGATTTGAAAATGGAACGTGCTTTCCCTAGGCTTTTTCACAGATAAATTGGATGGTTTAACAATCAGTTTAGCAGCTGGCTAAGCACTTTATGTGCAAAAGGAAGTTCTTACAGCATTGGTTCCTATTTTATTTGTAAGTCTAGTATTAAAGTTTGATAGTTGTGGCCCAAATTGCAGTTAAGGTGTTGACCTTTACAGTTTAATTCTTCAGTTAAAAATATTTTCTGACCAAACTTGAGAGATTTTCCAAACAGCTTTCCCCAGTGTGCTGAGGTCTCGTACAAAAGGTCCTTCTTACGAAATTTCTTCTTCATCAGAGTAGATGCTCAGCCACTACATGAGCATGAGATGACCTCTCGGCTAAGAACAGCAGCACTGTAGAAGAAGCAGCAAAGAATTCATGGTCCCTGCAACTTGTGTTCTGGGAGTCGTAAGTCTCCCCTCACCAGCTACACTCAAATCTGGCTGCTCTCCAGACTTTAAAAACCAATACAAAACCAATCTGGTACATTCTGTCATCCTAAGTATCTCAGTTTAATTTTTAACAGTGATAAGGTAGATCTTCAGGATTTTTTTTTATTTATTTTTTTTTAGCATTGAGTCTCCCAGGTGTGTGTATTGTACCTTTGCTAATTTTTGTCTTGTCTCTTGTCGATAGACTTCAGTATGCAGAATGTTGGGTGTTGCAGTACAGTTGGCCACCACCAACTGCTATAAAACTGTTCAGTACATTGTAATTCCGTTTAATCTTGTTTAAATATTCTATAACTGGGCAAAGGTGCTGTATTTCAAGGGGGGGAAGGGAGGGTCAGAGATAGGTAGTATTTCTTAATTTACAAACACTGTAGCACACAGTAGGGAACTCCTAGCATTTGTAGTACTAAATAAGTATGTACATAGCAAAATGTCTTTATTGTGTGCTTTGCAGAATATGTGCATACAGTTTGCACGTCCTGTTTTGGGGGGTAGGGTTTGTTTTAAGCAGTGTTTGCCTGGAGAGTGATATGCTTGCTGCTTAATCAAAGGATTAAAGTTTCAAAGAAATCTGTGTCTTCTATTTTTATGTACCTTGTAATGGTCTAATATGTTAGGGCCCTTATACTGTGATTCTCTTCTAAATTCATTTATATTTTTTTAAGAATTAGAAATAAAATTATACAATGGTGTTGATTTCAGTGGGGAATTTCTTTTGCCGTATCTAATCTCCAGTTTTGTAATGTGGTAACAAACTCTGACTTCAAGGTTGGCTTAATTTTGTCACTTTAAAAAATGTAAAATGTTTGCACACTAAAGTTTGGCAGAGAACGTGTATCCTACATTGTTCAAAGCTAATGTAACTCTACAGCTTTTTGTACAGTTTATTTTAGTTAATAAAGCAAAACGGTACTAAAAAATGACAGATTTTACAAATGCAAGGCATAATCTGAACCACATGTCTTCTAGGAACAACACTTGCAAAACATGGATGTACTAGAGCACTCAGATTTAATTGTTGCACTTTAAACCAGAATGGGTATGAAGTTAAGCAGGTATTCCTGCATTAATAAAACAATCACGAAACATTTCACACCATAGTAAAGCAGTTTAATTTGTCTTACAGTTGATCATGAGCAAAAGGAGTTATAGTTACCTCTGCCTCTAGGTTTTTGGTTATGTTTCTTATATAATACAGTGTTTATTCTGGAAACTTCACAGTTCATAGCAAACGGCACAAACCAGTGGCTTATATGTGCAGGAGTTTGTGCGTGAAGAGAGCAGAAGTGCCAAGTTCAGGGAAGAGTTGAGGATGAAGGGTACTAAAACAACGTTGTGCGTCTTGCTAGGAAAAGAAGGGAATAGACTGAGGTTACAGCTGGTGCTAGGTAGAAGTGTGGTCAGACAAAAGCAAAGCTGGGGCGAAGACAAACTTGTCAAAATTGTTTGCTTGGAGGTGCATTTCAAAATGCAAAGGAAGCCTTAGAGGGGTTGGCAGCTGTCACAGCTCCAGTGCAAAATGGTGTGCTGCAAATTGCACTGAATACAACTTGGTAGTTTTATTAAGTGTGGTGAACCTCCAGCTTTTCCTGAGGTTGAAATAGCTACACCTCAGAGTTTCCCTTTCAGTGAGTTAAAAGCAGACACCATCAAGACACATCTGCTCTAAGATCACAGGAAGTTGTTCGTGAGATATAAAAAGCAAACTCCTGAACACTTGTAGTCTGTTACTGATGAATTTGGCATCAAAAATCCATAGTCGGGTAGGGAGGAGAGGCAAAATATACAAGCAACAGTATCTGGACTATTTAATAAGCAACTGGCCCACTTTTTATAACTGACATCATTAAAATTGATAGTAAAGTAGAACTTGAGCAAAATAAATCCTTGTTGCTGTTCCTGATGAAGTTTTCCCTTGGACTGGCAGAAGAGGAAGCACTGAGACACAGGGACTGTGATTATTGCTACAGCTGCTCCAGGGATGTGGCTTTGTCTTGCAAACCAGAACTCCTGTTACATGCTCTGAATCTTAAGAATTGTGATTTTTAAACCCTGATATTTGATGATCCATCTGATGCATCTTTGCGACCACAAAGCTCCATTCTGGGGGACTGTAATGTTCTGCAGTAGGAGGAGGATCAGGCATGCAGGAAATGTCCGACTTGGGAACTCGATCCCATCTCCAAAGAAACCATTTACCTATATAAATATTTACTTGCAGAAATACAATGCCTGTTGTTCTGATGGATGTTCCTGTGAGCTTCCCATACAAGTTGTTCCCAGACAAATCAGAGTATTCCTAAAAGCTAAGGAAAAAACAAAAAAGTGCTCAATTTTTACAAGAAGGAGTGTTTTAAAAGGTCTGTGTTGTGGTGATGGCCTCTACACCTTTGCTGGACTCCCAGTATCTTAATGCAATACGAACTGACACCCTTGGGAGTGGCAAGCCTGAGTCACTTTAGCAAAACAAGAATCTGAAACCATTTTATTACTATTATTTTTAGAGCTCATCTTAAGACAATCCAGATAGCACAGCCCAATTGTTTCTTTTTTCCAATAGTTTCTTTCTCGTTAGCCTGAGTGCTTTTGTGCATGTGCTGGCATGGTATTTTCCTTCGAGACTGGTTTTCCTGGAAGTGGGTTAATGTGAAAGACAGAACAAAGTGCAGCAGCGGGTGGTGGGGAGCGAGCATCAGTGCTGCTGGCTGTGTCTGCGCTGGTGAAAAATCCTTTGGTTCGTCTCGAGTAATTCGCAAATTACTCTGGTATATGGAAACAGCTACTGCCTGCGTTCTTCGCGTGTTTAGCGTGGAGTCTGTTGAGCTATTTTCGGTAGCAAATAATAATAAAGAGTGGCTGCGCTCAGGCAGGCGGGGTGCGAGCAGGGTGTACCGCCCAGAGGGGCCG
>NW_010207529.1:0-832 GCF_000695765.1 Mesitornis unicolor
CTGTGTCCCTTCCAACTCCACCGTCCCAGACTCCTGTCATCAGTCATTTGACCAAGAGAAGCACCTGATCCCTGCAGATACACTTTTAGAGATGGACACCATCGTCACCATTGCTCATGGTCCTACTGTGTGGTTTTAAAAATGACATTTAGCACATTTGTCACTCCGATATTTGCCGCAGAATTGATAGGATGACAAACAACTACAGCAGTCACCACCGAGACAGAATCGGCGTTTGGCAGCAGGGCCACAGAGTGGGCTAAAATAACACGCTGTTCTCCACTTTTCCCCCCCTCCAGTGGTTATCACTGCAGAGCAGCTAGCATTTAATTCCACTATTACAAGTATATGTTATTGGAATGTAGAAACCATCAGACTCATACAGGCACGCTTAAAAAGTGTGTTGGACTCAGAGTACCATCCCAGGCCATCGCATGAACCACTCAACCAGACGCCCCTCATTTCTAATTGTAACCAGTTTCCTTATTTATTCCATCAGCCACTCCATGCCAAATTTAGCTGAACATTATTTATCCTTAAGCATGTCTTTAATTTGTTGTTAAAGTGTGTGATCTACACTTTTTTAGAGGATTAACGCCCCTTGTTACCACAGATTTCTCCAAGCAAACACACGCTGACCAATGACCGCAATTGGGATTGCAACTGAAGCTGCAGGGTTTCCACTGCACACTGACAGGTGGAGTTTGGATTTTCATGTTCTAATCCTTCGTTTCTCACCACCCATAGCCCTACAACCTCTTACCTTCTCGCACACCAATAACGGCAGTTTGAGCCCATCTGGGAAGCTGGAGGGAGGAAGGACCTGCACTTC